>NC_018398.1:3800811-4030499 GCF_000208865.1 Neospora caninum Liverpool | reverse complement strand
CCCCCCCCCCCCCCCCCAAGGTTCCCCTCTCGTTCTGCATCGTCCACCAATGGACGAAAAGCGAAGGAGAAAAAAGAAGCGGAGGCCCCAGGCGTCTGCGCCGGCTCTTCCGGCCTCCTCTTCCTCTTGTCCCTCTTTGTCAGGCTCCCCCTCTTCCCTCTCTTCTTCTGCGTTGGTGTGTCGAGTGCCGATGCCCCCAGCAGCTGTAACCTGTGACGCTGAACTTTCTGGAGCGTGCAGCACAACTGCTCATAGCGGTGAGGAAAGGCTCTTTTTTCCACAAGGCGGCGCGGGGACAGCCGGACCGGAAGGGCCGTCGTCTCCCCGTTCTGGAGAGTCGCGTTTGGCCTCTCACGCGAAGATCAAAAGCAGCCGAGCTGTGGCCTCTCACTCTCCTCTCCTCTCGCCAAATGCCGCTTACGTCTCGCCCCCCAAGTCTCCGAAGAAACACGCCGGAAAAGGCGTTTCTTCAGGTGTCTGTGAAGATCCAAGTGCTGCGCGCTTCCTCGAAGCTCGTGGCCACCCCGCCGTGCGTCCCCCCGCGTCAGCTGCCTCCAGCGCGTCTCCTGACTCGCCCGCGTTGACCGTCGATCGCGCTGGAGTGGCGAAGCGCCGGACGAGCGGCCGAAAAAAGGGCGACGAGGACGGATCTGGGGAGAGGACAGAGACCGCCAAGAGAGAGAAGAGAGAGAAGAAGAGAAAGAAGAAGGAGTGGATGCGGGAGGAGGAATGGCAGATAGAGGGAGAAGCAGTGCAGGAGAGAAACAGAGAGGAAGAGATGAAGCGCGAAGTGGAAGGCGTCAGAGACAAGGACTGGGCGGGAGGTGCGGACAGAAACGGGGAGTCGGAGAAGAGACGGAAAGTGCGAGAGATAGGCGCTGAACGCGAGAACGAGGGCAAACGTCGGAGTGAAGGAAACCAAGGCGCTGAACGGGAGCGAGAGGGAGGACGAGAACTGAAACAGAGAGAAAAGAAGGACCGACACGAGAGAGCGAGGGAGAAACGCAGAGAGGATGCAGCGACGCACAGCTCTCCTGAAAACAGCAAGGAGACTGGGGGCGTGGATGGCTCAAACACGCGGCCGCCGCCGGCGGCTTCTGCTCGGGAAGAGAAAACGCGAAGAGGACAGAGATCGGATCTTCAATGCTCTCCACCTCAGGAAATGCCTCGCCGCTTTAATCCGGAACCTTGGCGTTCTCATCCTCTGAGAGACGCAGAAGCACGGGGCTCTCCGCCAAGCGTAGCTGGGTCCGAGGACAAGCAACGGCAACTCGAGAGAGCTCGGCAGAAAGAGAGCGATGGCAAACGCCGCTGTCATCAGAAAGCAGACGACCGAACGGCTGTCCATGCTTCTTCACTTCGCGGTCGGGACTGCGCACCAAGGCACATGCGGGGTAGTGGCGACTTATTCGGGTCCGAAGAGGAGGACGAGGAAGAAAAGGCGGACGAAGGAGAGGAAGAAGAGGAAGAAGGAGAGGAAGAAGAGGAGGAAGAAGAAGAGGAAGAAGAGGAAGAAGAGGAGGACGAAGAAGAGGAGGACGAAGAAGAGGAGGACGAAGAGGAAGAAGAGGACGAAGAGGGAGAGGAAGAAGGAGAGGCAGAAGACGAATACGATGACGACGAACACTATGAAGAGGATGAGTTGTCACCGTATCAAAGTGAAGACGTGAGTGACACGGGGTCCTTTGGAGAGTCGTGCTCCGTTTCCTCTGAGGCGGAGGATGGCGAGAACGAGGAAGATCGAGAAGAGGGGGACATACAAGAGGACGATTTCGAGGACGAGGAGGACGAGGCGAGCTGGGAGGAAGACTGGCACGATGAGGAAGCGAGCGATGTGGAGGACGACGCGGACGAGGAAGACGATTATGACATGTATGAAGTGGGAGACAAAGAAAACTTTCCCTCGTCTCGTTCGTCGTCTTCTGGTCGATCGTCTCCTCAACTGTCACCGCGATCGCCCTCCCTCTCGCCTTCCAGCATCCCGTCTGCCTCCGCCCCTCGCACGCCTTCTCCTAAACTGTCGCTCTCGGCTCTTCCACTGGAACGGTCTTCTTCGGCGTTCCAAACATCGCACGGCTCTCCCTCTTCGTCCTCTCGCTCTTCCTCCTCTTCTTCCCAGTCTTCTTCTCGAGTCGCAAGGAGACCTCTCGCCCAAGGCAGTCGACGCAAACCAGAAAAGGACAAAAAAGCGAAACGGGACGTCTCTATATCGCTGCCGCCTCGTCGAAGCTCGCGCCTCGCTGGCGTCGCTGCTTCTCCCCTTTCTCCGTCTACGCCTCGCACCGGCGGCTGTGCACCCCTTCGCGCTCCTTCCTCTCCAGCGCACACGGGGGCAATGTCGAATCGACTCCTCTCGTTCTCATCTCCTCAGTCAACCGCGGATGGAGCCCCGCGCGGTCGCGGAAAGGCGGCAGTCTCCGGGGGGAAAGCCGGCGAAGCGTGCGGCGGTTCTGTGCGAAGACCGGGCGAAGGACGAGACGAAACGGAGAAACGGAAGAGGCCAGCTTCGTGCTCAAGCGTCCCCAAAGAGGATTCCTCCTCTCTCTCCTCTCTGCGGTCAGGCGCGCAAGTGCGGCAGCGAGACACGGACGGAGACAGGAGACCAGAGGCGTCCCTCCATGCTTCGTCTCGGAGCCGCGCCGCGGGGAAACTTCGAGAAAACGCCTCGGCTGCCTCGGCCCTTTCGTCTTCCTCTTCTCGCGGTTCGAGCGCGAGGGAGAAGCGGCCGAGCGGACTCGGCGGCCGTCTGGGGTCGGCTGAGCGCGAGCGCACAGCTGGGAAGAAGGTCGAGGAGACGGGGCGAAAACGGCGGAGGCTTACAGACGACCAGGAGGCGCGGGCCGGGGAATCGCAGACGCACACGGACCGCGGCGGCCAAAGAGGCGACCGGGAATGCGACCTCTCGAGTAGGCCGTCGCAGCAGTCGAGCAGCCAGGCACGCAAGAAGGAGGAACGCGCGTCTCGTTTGTCTTCTCGTTCGTCTTCGTCTCCTTCCGGCACGTGTTCGGCGTCGTCAGCCCCTTCGTCCATCTGTTCTCTCCAGGCGGGGCGCGAGATGGTCCGTGCCAAGACGGAAGGCGTGCGAAGCAGAAGGCAGACAGCCGACGCACAGGATGGACCTTCTCGAGGGCTAACTCCCCGCTCGCGTAGTTCTTCTGTCCCCTCCTCTTCTCCTCCGAGTTCCTCTTCCTCCTCAGCTGCGACCGATGGATCATCTACGTTAATCCCTGGGAGCGAAGCGCAAGAGAAAGACGCTGAAGAGGGGGGAACAGTGGTCCGTCGTCGTCGTCTTGTTCGGCTGCTGTCTCCCTCCGACAGCGAGGATGATGGAGACCAGCAGGCGCCCCTGACGTCTGCAGAAACACGGCGGTATGCCCAAAGCGCATCCAAGTCTCCCCTTGCTGAGACGCCTTCTGTTTCCTCTGCGCGACCGCCTTCCTCTTCCTCGTCCTCTGTTCCTTCCCTCTCGTCACCTTCAGCTTCGTCTTCTTCATCGTCTTCCTCTTCGTCGTCGTCTTCCTCTTCTTCATCGTCTTCCTCTTCTTCGTCTTCCTCTCCGTTCCCGTCGCTCTTCGCAGGGAAATCGCACGAGGACAACGATGACTTGGAAACTGCCTGGAAAATCGTTTCCGCTCGTGTGGACAAGCATGTGGAGGCACTTCGTCGATTTGCCCAGGAGCTTGAGAGGGAGAAGGAAGCGGCGCGGCGGTCTCCCGGTCCGGGGAAGAAGGGCGCTGCAGAGCCCACCGCTGGGCGAGGCCTTCTGCACGCATGTGGGAGACTGAGGAAGCGTGGGGCGTCTCCGGCCTCTTCGGTTTCCACGCCCTCGAGCGTTCAGCCGCCCGAAGCAGCGACAGAGGACGCGACCGGCAGACAGCGTTCTTCGACGAGCACCGAGCGAAGAGAAGCCGGGGCGCGAGACAGAGACAGCGCGGAGGCGCAGCGGCGGACCAGCGCCAGGGCAGCGTCGAAATTCATTCTGGGCGGGTTTCGCCCGCCGAAGCCAAGCGCGAGAACGCGAGCAACGTCGTCCCTGTCTGGTTCCCGAGACACGCAGCAAGGCGCCGCTTCTTCGGATCTAGTGCAAAGTGGAACTGTCCGCGCCCCGCCGTCTGCGTCGCACGCTGCTGCGAGCGAGAGCCTCCCGTTTGGGCGTCGGGAGCGGCAGGCGCCAGCAGAGTCCAGCGGGGGCGGCGCTTCAAGCCCCGAAGACGCGTCTCTCTCGGCTGTCTCTTCGGCCAGGGGGAACAAGGGCGGGGACACCGGAGACGCCGGCGGCGCTCACGACGGCCGAGACGCAGAAGAGGAAGAAGTCTTGCCCGATGACGTCGACTGCAACGTCACCTTGGAGGATGTCGGTAGGGCCTCGTCATCTCGTTGCCTTTTCGTTCCAGCAGTCCTCCGAGCTTCTCGTCCAGGGAGGCCGCTCGAAATGTCCCTCGCAAAAAGCGATGAAAAAGTCGGCAAACCCCCATGTAGATGTGCTTCTCGAAATAGATCTCCACACACGTGTATAAATATATGGGTTTCCTCGCATCGTGTGTATTTCCCTACTTTAGCTTGTTGTGCCGTCTCCGAGTCTCTGTGGGGCTCTCCCGTTGCGGTGGTGCTGTCGCTGGCGAGGTGTCCGTCCCTGGCCTGGCGCCGCGGGATTGCCTACTCGAGGATTCATCGGGTGTGCGCGTTTGCTCTTTATATCTCGAAGGGACGAAATCCGTGCTTGCGAGATGCTGACGCAGCGTGGAGTGGCGAAGCGTCCAAAGTCCACTCCGGCGGCCTTGTTTTGGGTGTCTCTGGACGCCTTTGTCCTGCGCGTGTCGCCTTTCTCCTGTGGTGTCCCTGTAGGAGGCTTGACGGAGGCGATCGGGGTGCTTGAGGAGGCGGCGGCGGGTCTCTTGAATCCCGAGCTGTTTTCGTCCTTTTCAGCCACGTGCTCGCCTCTGCTGCGCCCGCCGCGGGGCGTCCTCCTCTGCGGACCTCCAGGGACGGGCAAGACGCTGTTGGTGCGAGCGTTTGTGGGGAGTTTGCGTCGCGCGGGGCACAGAGTGTCGCTCTTTGTGCGCCGCGGCGGCGAGATGTTGTCCAAGTGGGTCGGCGAAGCGGAGAAGAGCCTGATGCAGTTGTTCAGTGCGGCCGAGAAGCATGCGCCATCCATCATTTTCTTCGACGAGTTGGACGGCATGGCCCCGTGCCGCGAAAAGAACCTGTTTTCAAAGTCCGGGGACGGCGACGCCGGCAACCCCACGTCCGGCGCCGGCGAGCAAGCGGCGCTGGTAGCCACACTGCTCGCCCTCATGGATGGCCTGAAGCCGATGCAGAACGTGCTTATATTCGGAGCAACAAACTGCCCGCACCTGATCGACAGCGCCCTGCGGCGCCCAGGCCGGTTCGACCGCGAGTGCAAATTTGCGCCTTTCAACGACGTCCAGAGTTGCCTGGCCATTCTCAAAAAGTTCTTGCGGGAACAGCTCGGTCAGCGACGCCCCCTGCAGAACGCAGGGGGGAGGCGACCGCGAAAGCAGCGAGAGACAGCGAGCGGCGGCGGAGACTCTGCGAAGGAGAGCAGCGCCGGACCAACAGGCCAGGAGGCGGGCGCTCCCCTGGGATCGCGCGAGGGAGACCACTGCCTGCAGAAGGGGTGGGAAGTGGACGACACCCTGGAAGAAGAACTTGTGAGCATTGCCCAGGGAATGCGAGGCATGACTGGAGCCGAAGTCCAGCGCGTGGTGATGGAAGCTGCGATGGCGGCGACCCGAAGAGAGAAACCAGAACTGTTCGACATCTCCCTCCTCGGCCAGGCGCAAGCAAACTGCGAAGCCGTCGACTGCGAGCCGTTTGCCTTCTCCTTGTTCTCGCGGACGTCTCCTCCTCCTGATGCCGAGAACGATGTCGCCGCCTCGGTGCTCGGCCCTTCGCGATTGCTGGCGGCGCTGTTTGGAAAGACGAGACACCGTGGAGCCTCTCTCGTGTCGATTGACGACTTGGAAGAGGCTGTGCGACTCGTGCAAAGCACAACCGACCGGGGACGAGGCGCAGGGTGGACGGCTTCGCGAGACGCCGCGGGCGTTTGGGGAGGCTCGCCAGCGAAAGGCCATGACCTGGCGCAGCGCGGCGGCAGCGTGAGTCGGCGCGTCATGAGACTGTTGGACAGCCAAAGGGAGGAAGAATCACGCAGACGCGGACGAAAGGAAAGCCCTCCGCGGGCGCCGTGCGTTTCGTCTTCCCTGTCGTCGCTGCCGGCCTGTGTCGGGGACCTCGACGCCGATCTCGCGCTAGACATCCCCTGGAGAGGCGACGAGGAAGAGACGCCTCTACCGCAGTGCGTCCGCCGAGCGGCCTCCGCTGCCGCCGCGCTTTCCTCTTGCTCGCCTTCGTGCTGCTGTCTGTGGACAGCCGCCACGGAAGCGTCTCCGTTCTTCCGGCGGCCCGTCGCGTCCATTCTTCACTTCCTTTTCCGCTCTCACGACGGCCTCCTCTTCGAGGCGTGGCAGCGCCTCTTGGCTAGGGACAGCCTCCTGTCCCTGGCGAAGCAGGCGTCGCCGCCTGCGATGTCGCTGTCGGCGTTCTCGCCTTCCGGGGAGTCGCCGTGCGGGCCAGCCGCAAGTCGCCGTCTGGAGCTGGAGAACGGCGCGCCGGCTGCATGGAGACAGCTTGGAAGGTCCAAGACCAGCAGCGCGTCCGGAAACGGAGGCTCGGTGAGTCTTTCCGGTGGAAACGCCCTCCGAGCGGATTGGGTAGTCTCCGCCGACCCTGAGGCGAACGGGGCGCGGCGCCCCGACGCAGCCTGGACAGGCGCCGCGGAGGAAGGAGGCGAGAAGGCCGGCGCTTTTGGAATCGACGACAGAGTTTCGTTGTCGATTGGCGAGGATGAAGCCGC
Source organism: Neospora caninum Liverpool (assembly GCF_000208865.1). NCBI lineage: Eukaryota > Apicomplexa > Conoidasida > Eucoccidiorida > Sarcocystidae > Neospora > Neospora caninum. The sequence continues at coordinate 4,023,622 of NC_018398.1, read as the reverse complement.
GAGTCAGGGCCAGCGCTCGCCCGGCCGAGAGACACCTTTCTCTCGCTGCTCGGTGTTCTCTTTTGAAGTCGCAGTTTCGTCTTCTAGGCCGGCCGCAGAATCAGAGGGCTCTCCTGCCTCTGTTCCTCCTCCGGCCGGCGAGTCCACGTACGCGCTCCACAGGTTCAGTGTCCCCTTGCTGGAGCCCGCGCTCGCCGGGGCGTACCGCCGCGGGGCCGGCGGCGCCTTGGGCTCCAAGTGGCTGCTGCTCAGGGCCGGCGGGAGGTCGAGCAGAGCGAAAGCGACGGGCCGGGGGGTGGTGCGAGGCGACGGAAAAGTTGGTCTTAAGATGAAGCACGAAAGCGACGACGCAGACGACGGACTCTCTCTAGGCGTTCTACGCGGCTGCCTCTTGCCTTCGCTCCTCAGTGCGCTTAACGTAAGCGAGCTTTTCAAAAACCACCTGGGTTCCGACACTCCGGCAGTCCATTCTACAAATAGGCCGCCTCTCTTCACACACTTTCTTACCCTCCCTCAAACCATATATATATATATATATATGTTGACACACATGTGCGCATGCCTGTTTGTGTGTGCGCCTCTTCACATTATTCATATAAACACATATATTTATATTTATATTTACCTCACGACGTATACCTGTCGGTGTAGAGAGGGACTGCCTGGTGAGTTTGCATCAAGACTCACGGGTATGTGTGTAACCTGCCAAGCGGCGTCTGAATCTGAGGCGTTGGAGCTCGCCCGTCGGTGGCTACAGCGGTGTGCTGCGGGAGGTGCCAGGAGTTTTTGGTTCGTCCATTCGGACCGCGCTCCGATCGTTTCTACGCGTTAACATTGTTTTTACCCACAGCCACGGTGTCTCGAGCTTCGAGCCCTGTCCGGATGTGTCTGTGTCCCCCTCGTCTTCGGTCCAGGTTGGTTCTCGCGTGGAAATCTCCCCGGCGACTCTCTTCGTCGGGCCTCAGACGACGGGACCCGGTGGAACGCCCATTGGAGACGTTTTGCACCGTCTTCTTCATGTCGCGTCCGGCGCAGATGACGGCAAAAACGGGGCTGTCATTCTCTACCAGATCGCTGGTAAAGGCTCCAAGTCCTCCCGCGAATTGGCTACACGGTTCCTGAGACATCCCTCGAAGTTCATTCCCACATCGGTAGTTCTTCGCATGCGTATGCAGGCAGATCGAAGTAGATGCCTTTCCGTCGGGGTTGTCCACACTCTGTGTACTCAAGCGAAATAGATCCGTGGAACTGTTCGTCTGCTTGCTGCGTATTTCTCTGTCGCAGTGTGCGCGTCCCCGGGGATTAACGGTCACCAATACACGCCACATACGATTTATATACATATAATACATACATATATATATATATATATATATCGACATAGGTCTACCACAAGATAGAGGTAGATCCCGAGAGAGGGGTTTGAAGAAACAGAGAGATATAGAGGTAACTGGTTCGCGTTCGTCTTTCGGGGCGTGGGTGACCGATGCGGCGGCGAGGCGTTTCTTGGCTTTTTGCCTTCTCCGCGTTCCGCGATTCCCCGTCTCGTCGTGTTAGTTACTGGGCCTTTGTTGCTTTCCCAAAGCGCTGAACACCGGACGGCTTGTGGAGTGTCTCTGTTCTCTGGATGTTTTCCCTGCTGCACTTCTCCCGCCCGTTTTCTCAGAGCTCTGGGCCTGCCTGAGTTCTCTCGAGCGGCTCGCCGTCCTGGATTGCCTCCACCAGAGCGCAGCGGGAAGCCTTCGCGCTTCGTCCGGCGGCAACCCCGCGTGTTTCTTCATTGTTTTGCTGGAGAGAAGCGAGAAACTTCCGGCAGACTTGACGCGTTTCATTGCCAGCGCCGCGTCCGGTTCCGCGCCTCCAACCTTCTCCCTGTCCCGCCTCTCGGCGTCCTTCTCTGCGTCTCTCGCCTCTCGCGCAAGCAGCGCCGCCTGCGCGCGCCGCGGCGACGGGCCGAAAAGGTGCAAAGACGACGCGGACCCTGGCCCTCGCGAGGCAGGCAAGGAGGCACCCATGGACAATCCGACAGTCTACGAGGGGTAAGTCGGAGACAGCGATCGTTTGCGTTCGGATGTGGAAGAGTCTGTTTCGATGCGCGCGATGCCGCTTTCCCTCATCGCGCCTCCTTCCGGTTGGTTCTGTTTCTCTCCTCGCTCCGCCCTCCCGGCCGGCCGCTTCCGGGGCTCCTGAGGTGTTCAAACAGGCTGCCGCCGACAGCAAACAGAAGCGTGGACCCGAGGGCGCGTTCGTAGATCGAAACATGTGGAATATAAGGAGCGAGATGGCCCCAAGGGGGGACGGGGCTGTGCCACACATTTCGGGTCGGTGTGCGCTGTCGCTTCCCGAGGCAGACCGCGAGTCTGATGAGGCCCGTAGCGTTGTTTCGCGCGTTTCAGGAGTTTCTTGCCGGGGCTTCCCTGCCTCGCTGACCGACCTGTCTGTCCCGTTTCGCCTTTTTTGTGTGTGTCTCCGTTTCCCTCTTGCCCCCAGAGCCGCCCTCCTGACTTGTCAGTTCGTGGAGGCCGTCGAGCAGCGACTGCGCATCTGGCTAGAGAGTCGCGACGAAGAGGATCGCCGCCTCCTACGGTTGAAGGCCCGCGCGGGCCTTTCGGGGAAGGACGGGACAGTGTCTCCGTCGGAGGCGGCGACTCCGCTTGCCGCCCATATGTTTTCTCTCTTCTCTCGCGGGGACAAGACGCAACGCGGAACCGATCCGGCTGGAGATCCTCCCTGTTTCGCCTTTCAGCCTTTGTTCGCTGGCGGACCCTCCGTCGCGCCGTCTCTGTGTCTGGCGTGCTGCGTGGCCCAGGGGCGGCAACGAAGCGGCGAAGTTAAAAACTGGATGCGGGTGGCGAGACTGTTTTCTCTACAACAGAAAAGTGCGCATCGAAGATCGGCCAGAGTTCTCCGACAGCGCGAGCCTTCTGCTTCCGCGGAACGAGGCGGTGTAGACACATCCGAGGCTCTGGAGAAGTGGGAAGAGAAGACGACCAAGAGGAAACTCCAGGCGTCGCTCGCCGCGGCGCTGAGGCAGGCCCTCGAGAAGGTGAAATCGGCGAAGGCGTGGGAGGAGAACAAAAGGGAGACCGAGGCGGCAGAGGGCGAAAACACAGAAATAGCGGGGAAGCGCAAGGAGGCAGAGAAGGACCAAACAGAGACAGAAAAGGAGACAGAGGAGACGGAGGAGCAGTCGCACCATGGAGAGGCGGGAGAGCCGACGATGCGGACAGAGAGAGAGGGAGAGCGAGGTGGCAAGCCAGTTTCGCTGGAAAAGGAGAGAGAGGAAGGCCGCTTGAAAGAGACGGCGAAGGCGTCAGCGCCCGCCGACGAGGCGGAACGCGCAGATGCTGACGCTTTGTTGTTTTCAGACTCCGAGGGGTGTGAAGACGAGGCAGAACCGCGAACAGCGGATGTGGGTGGCGACTTCGAGGGCGACGAGGGGGGCGGGGAGTTGTTGGGCGGGGACGCGCGAGGCGACGGGAGACGAGACGAATCAGAAGCGAAAAGGGAATCGGAAGGCTGTTTGGACGCAGCCGAAGACAAAGTTGAGGAGGCAGAAAAAGAGGAGAAGAAGGATGGCGAAACGGAAGTGGAGAGCGACGACTCCGACACAGGAAAGCAGCTTTTCTGTGTGTCTTCGTCAGACGCTTCTGACGACGCGTCGGGATTCGAGGATCCACACGAAGAGACAGGAGACGAAGAGGAGCGAATCGCGGAAGCCGCAAAGCACGCGCCTGTTTTGAGCCTGCGAGGGGAAGACGCCGAAGAGGAGAAAAAGCAAACAGGAGCACCAGAGGGGCGATCACCTGCGCACTCTCAGCAGGCGTCGGCGTCTGGCCAGGGCAAAAGGAGGAACGCGCAAGAAACGGAAACAAGAGACGAGAGGAGCCTCACGGGCGCGCACCGGCTGACACGCGAACAGCGAGGCGAGCGAGACTCCTCAAGACCGAACGGGAACCCCGGTGAGTGGGTCCACGGCACGCAGAACGACGAACGCCTAAAAGAGCGTGGAGGCGAGAAACCCCCGCAAGGAGACTCCGCGGAAAAGGACGAACAGAGGCTCGGCCTGGCTTCCACAGCAGACGACGCGGCCTGCAAGACGGAAGGTTTCTGGGTGTTGTGTGGCCTCGAACTTCTCGTCGACGAGCTCTTGAGGCGGAACGCTGCTGGCGCGTATTCGTCCCTGGAAGCCTTTGAGTCAGACCTTCTTCTCCTGCTCCTGGTTCTGCGCCGGTCGCTCCCGCTCTTCCTTCGCCGCCTCCGCGTCGGCAGCGGCGACCGGACGCGTGGGAAGAGAAAGGACCGAGAGACAGACTGCGTCTTGCTCGGCCAGTTGCCTGCTCTCGGAAGAAGTGCAGAACCCTCGGAAGAATCAGCAGGAGGCCCAAGCACGGACGGGGTCGGAAGCGACCAGGCTGGGGCCGCGCGGCGCGAATTGCGGGGCCGCATTCAGCGCCACTCTTCGCCGCCGCTGGCGACGGCGGAGACACTTTCCGAGGGCGGCGCAGACAAAGGAGACAGCGCGGCGGGGTCGGGAGAAGGAGCGAAAGGCGTCGGAGACAGCGAAGTGAAGCCTCGGGGGCGCCTCTACTCGTGCTCTTTTGCTTCCTCCTATTCCTTCGTCAGCGCCAGCCGTTTGCACGCATCAAACGAAGGTCAGCGATTTGAGGACCGGGAGAGAAAAGCGGAGGAAGCAGGCGCCGAGGACGAAGAGACCGGCGAGATCGAAGGGGAAGTGCGAGACGTCTTCAACCTGCTAGGCAGCGACGTGTGGCGTTTCCTTCTCGCATCTTGTGGACAGCCTTGGCGGGACCTAGAGAGAGAGCGGCATCTCTTTGCACTCTTCACGCTGCGCGAAACGTGCCGTGAGGCAAGCGAGGCGAGTGGCGAGGAGTGGGGAAGACGGCGACGAAGGCGAAAGGACGAGGAAGAAGAACTTTCTGAACCAGGCGATGCACTCCCTGTTCGCGGCAGAAGGTAAAAAAAGGCCAGTCACATGTTCGAGACAGCACCAAATATCGACAGAGTCTCTTTTCGTCCGTGTTTGCGTTGTGTTGATTCCCGGTTCCAAGTGCGGGGTTCTGCCCCGGCTGTTTCGTCCTCGTCCGTGTTTCCTCCTCTCTCTGCTTCTCTTCTCTCGCCGCCGCTTTCGTCTGTCGAATCCTATTTGTGCCGTCTTTCCTTTGGTTTCTCCCCCTTTCGCCTCAGCCTGGCGGCGGGGGGCTCTGCGTGGCATGCACGTCTTCTCTGTCTTGTCCCTTTCCTCCTCTTCAGACTGGAGTTACCGCTGAAGCTCTTGGTTCCGCGCGTCCACGCCGCCATGGTGGCCTTCGTTCAGAAGCGGCAGGAAGTCCGACGGCTCGAAAAAGAAACGCGAAGCGCTGCCGCAGAGTCCGCGCCCTCGCCTCTGACGCCCGCCGACCTGTCATCAGTCGCCGTTCGTAAGCTTCGGATGGCCGCATTCGTATCACACAGAGACAGACCTCTCTGAGACATGTGAACATGCGGCGTACTGTGGGGTCGCCTGAATAAAATGCAGGCACCGCATAAATATACATACAAAAATGCATTAGGATTCGGGGTTATATATATATATATATATATATGGACAGATGGACACAGGTAAAGATATAGGTGGGGCATTAGGTGTATGGGAGGGGTTGTGTTCAGCGAAAATGCGCACCCGGCGTGTCTGCGTGAATCTGTGTCTAGGTCTGTTCGGCCTCATTTGTGAAGCGCGCACGCATGCAGTATCTTTGTGCCTGCACCCACATGCATCGAACTGTTCCTTTTCGCTTCCGAGCGTGTGCCGTCTTCTCGAGGGCGGACGTGGAACTCAGCAAGTCGCGGCCGCGCCTGCTGAGCATGCGAGTTTGAGCTTTTCCGTGAAATATGCTTGAAACAAGAGACGTTGGCGGCTGGGCGAGGCGCGGAACGTCAATGCAGAACCGATCGGCGGCTGTTGCTTCCGCTGTCTCTGTGTCTCTGTAGACAAGGTGCGGCGACAGTCTCACGGCGGGGTCTGTTCCCCGCGGTCCGCGTCGTCTGTCGCACCTTCTCCGCCCCAATGTTCTTCGGACAGAGAGGAAGCCTCGTCGCCGCCTGCGTCTTCTGTGCGTCGAGGATCCCTCAGTTCCAGCACGCGAGAGCCCTCGACGGATCCTGCGTGTACTTTCTCGCGGACTTCGCCTCGGTCGTCGTCTGCAGCTGCAGCCTCGGGTTCTGCATTCTGTCCTGCGTCCCCGGTGGTCGCGGCTTCGCCTTCGTCGTCTCTGTCGCTGTCCCTCGTGGAAGACGTGCTGGCTGTTCGAGGAGCGTTGCTCCGCCATGTGCTTGCCTCGCCCACGCTCCAACTGTTTCTGGACTTCTTTGAGGACTGTTTCCAGCGCTACTCCTCGCTCTGTTCTGCGTACCAAACCTTCTTCTTTTCTGTCGCGCCGAGCCTGTGTCCGCGTTTGGAGGCATTTCTGCTTCTCTCCCACGCCGCTCGGCAGGCGACAGAAAAGGCGCTCGCACAGCTTCAGCCGAACGGTCTTTCTGCAGACTCGGAAGCGAACGCTCGCATGTTTGAAACGCGTGAGTTACCGGTCTCCAGGGCCTGTTCATCTGTCGCTTCGAACACCGCGAATCCTTGCCGTTCTTCGCTTCTGCAGCCGCGCGACGCGAGTCTGGGCGAGTCTACGGTAGCCTCGCGCTTTGCGGCCGCGCTGGTCTCCGCGTTCTCCTCGGCCACCTTATCCTCTCTCCCGTTCTGCTCAGACGATCCGAGCGACGCCTGTCCGCCCGTCACACGCCCGGGTGTGCCCCTGTCTTTCTTTGTCTCTGCCTTCGTGGCGTCTCCCGACTCACTGCTGCCGCTTCCTCGAGCGTGGCGAGAGATGCAGTGTGCAGCCGAGCTCCTGCGGGGTACGGGCGAGGCAGCTGGCCTCGGCGACCGGAGGACAGCACCTCAAAGCTTTGCGGACGGCGGCGCCTGGCGCGAAGAAAGCTGCGGCACAAAGGAAGCGGCCGAGTCTCTGGACGCACAGGGAAGAGACCCTCAGGGCGGCGCAGACGCGAGTCAGCAGAGAGCGGTGCTCGAGAGACAAGAGAAGACCAGCGAAGCAGGAACCGGCGACGGTGTTACCAGAAAGGGGAGCGAGCGGAGCGGTCAGGCGGGAGGAAGACGCCCGAGGAGGGCGAATGGACCGGCACACGTTTTCCGGGATGAATTCCAAATGTGCCCCTGTTGCGGAGGCCTGTCGAACTACCCTTTGCATATCGACTCTGGCGGAAACGTTTCGAAGAGCGAGGCTGCGCCTGAGCGGGTGACGGGACTCCTCTCAGAGGCCAGGGGACGCTTCGTCGAGGCGCCTCCTTTGTCGTGCTTTGCGCCGTCGACTGCCTCAGAGTCCTTGGAGACGCTGGCTCGCCTCGAAGCCATGCGAGCAGAGAGAGGCGAAGAGAAGCGGAAGAAGGGAGGGCGCCTCGAGCTTTTCTCCGCGTGGCTTCAGAACGAAGAGAGGAGACTCGCCGCTGTCAGGTCCAGCTTGTCGGTTTCGGAGGACGCCGGGGAACGGCGAGGAGACGGGGACAGCGCGACGTTCAGGCGTTTGCCGCCTGTCAGGAGGGAAGGCGAAAACAGCGAGGGACGCGCAGACGATCTTTTCCACGCGGGGCCTCTGCGTCTTCTGCTCCAAGTCGTGGACGCCATGGCCCAAGACATGTTGCTCGTGTAGCGCGGAAACATGGAATTTGTCAGAAGACCGGCGGCCAGCTCCACCACGCCCTAGAGTTCGCGAACGGAGATCAATGCTTTTCGGTCCAGAGAATTTACGGGGTAGTGGCTCCCGATTTCGGCGCCCCGCAAAAGCAGTCGAGAGAAACGGTGTTGCTGAACGTGGCTGTGTGTCATTTTTTGTTCACCACCACCTCTTGTCAATATCCTTCACATCTACCGATTCTGCTTGCGTGCTACTGTCTTGTTCCTGTTTTTTAAAGGTCTTTTCTCGGTCGCTGCCACAGTTGAAGGATTGAAACTTTTGGCTGTTTTGCCTGCGGCGACTTTTTGTCTCCACTCGTTTTCCGTCTCGGTGTTTCTCTCTCTCCATGGTTCAATCCTTTCCGTGCTATCCGCTCTGGTTTATCGGGTCGCTATCGGGTCGCTGCGCTAATTCGTGGCTGTGCTTTCTCGTCACTGTCGTGGTCCTTTCTATGCGGAGTGCTCCGGTGCACAACGCAGTGTCTCGTTTCTTCTCTCTTTTTGTCAGTACGTAGCCCCGTTATATAGAGCCCGAGCCATAGCCTCTTGTCACTGCGAGCTTCACATCGTCGCAGTTCTCCTTGTTCAACTGTGTTGTCCGAAGGGCTGTCCCTGCTCACGCGGGCGAACCTGCTCACCAGCTTTGGGACAGCGGCAACAACACACTCTTCCTTGCTTCCTTCCACGTATTTTGACGAGCTGACTTGCGACAGGCTCGCGAGATTGTGCAATTAGAGAGCTTACTGTGCTGCCAGTGGGTCAAACTGTGGCCATTTTGTGTTTCCTCTGCACAGTCCTGAAGCTGTGTCATCGCGAAACGCAGGAAGACATTTCGGTTGATGTAAGATTCGTTACTGCAGAATTCACAAAGCAGCGTTCATTAAATATCATTAGGCCCGCAGAAAACGGTTATGAATAAAAGCCCTCCACCTGCCTGAGCTACTCACGCTTGATCGGACGACTGAGCGGACCGATCAAGCGTGAGTAGCCATGTGGACCGCCCTCTGGTTCTTCATGTTACAAATTTCTCTTAGCGTCACACCGCAGTCGCCACACAGGGACAGCGTAAAACGCTCCTATTAGTCAGCGCTGTCTCCAGTAACCGCGTCACAGGCGTGCGAGAGCTGGGCACGCCATCGATCAGGAAAAGCGATCCGAATGAAAGCACGCCCGAACTACACTAAAGCGTTGCTCAACGTGAGAGCGTCTTCTGGTGTGTACTGGGGCCACGAGCAGTCATTTCCCGCTCCGATCAACCGAATTCCTGAACGAAAGAAGACAATATACCATCGCTCACGAAAAACGAATTACTGGCCGTTCCCCCTGGTGATTCATGCGCCTTACACCATACTCTATAATCGGCACGTTTTCAATCGTGAGCGATTACACTCTCGTTGAGCACCCATCACCCGACGAAACACGAAGCATCCACTCATCATTTTCTGCAAGAACGCGAACTGCAGGGAAAAAGCTACACTTGCTTGCGCCTACGTAGCTCGCATGAGAATGCTGGCTAGAAAACGAGTCACTGCCGCACACCACCCCTGAACCTCGTATTTCGTCAGCTCTCTCTGTTGCTGTTTTGAGACACACTGAAATACATGCCTCCTAAATCCTCGATGCTGGTGGGGTCATCCGCCGCCGCACGAGCTCCCGTTTCTGCCCAAACGTGCAATTTACGCACGCCAATCCGCATGTCCTCCCCCCAGTCTTGTACGGTGCGGCTCGGGGCCAGGCGCTCTCCGTGCTAGAGAGACGCGAGGATTGTCGCGTCCCGCTTATGGTTCAACGTGGGACACTTTCGTCGCCCCGGACCCCCACACGATATCTCCGGTTGTATGTGAATTCAAATGGCGCCTGCGTTTTTGTCCCAAGGCCTGGAAATCCGGTTGAGAGAGATGTCGCTTTTTTGTCATGGCAATGACAGCGCCCGGAGGTCGGGAGAGCATAGCTAGGATACTAACTGTTGTCGCAGTTTGCGCGTATTGCCTTCTGGTGGTATCATCAGATGCAGCTTCTTCTGTTTATCACAGTAACAGCTATGACGTTGGAAAAGTGCGGCCGTCTCCCAAACCTCCTCTTGGCACAGCAACGCAGCGGTTTTTTCGGAGCGTGGATCTTCGGAAAGGTGAACTCTACGCAGGCGAGAATGTTGCTGGGAGGAAGCGAAGCAGCATAGTAGAGGGAAACGCGTTTGACCTGTCACCTCTGCGACGACGCGCAGAGAGATCGGCAGCGTTGCACTCATCGCAAACTCCGCCTCCAACGCCTCATCAAACAACATATGAGGGTTTGTCAGAGGGCCGTTCTCAAATAACCGACAGACCAGACATGGAGGCATGGCCTGAGCGCGACCGGCGGAGTGAAGACTTGTCTGTCAGCCTCCAAACCTCTACTGGCTCGCTACCTGTTACCAATGGTGTTGTTGACGACGATGTGTCGGTGGTCCAGAGGCATATTCGTCGCAAAGCTGCCGTACAACAGGGAATCATGAAGGCTGGTTTAGCAGGGGGGACGGCCCTGAGCAGTGCCTCGATTCTGTATGGGTTGAGTCGTCACCTAAAGAGGGAAGCCGCACACCGTCAGCTGAGTACGAGTAGGGAAAACGCCGCGCGCCTCGGCCTCATATCCACGGCGTTAGCGGTCGCCTCGGCGGGAACCCTCGTCACAGGAGGCTGGATGTGGCTTAAGAAAATCAGGAAGGCACACGCAATCGCTGCCAAGCAGCAGCGAGAGGCAGCCAAGGAAAGACTGTTCCGACAGGAGGGGGGTGGGTGATCAGTTAACTCTGTATACAGATCCATAAACTAGTGACTTCACCGTGGACGTTGTTTTCGCTAGGAGAGAGGCTGTGAAAACTCCGCTCCTGTGTGCATGTGGAACACCGCCGCGTCTCCAGTGATACAACCCGACTTGTTTCCAGGGGCAGTCTGCGTGCATTGATTTTTTGCGAAGATCCGGCTGCCTATTCGTGCCGCCGTGCACAGAGTTCTGTGTCCTCGTATTTTCGTCCTTGGAATTAGCTCTCAGGGTAAAAGGGTGAAAGTCACACAGCCAAAATTTGTGGGTGTTCTTTGATGCACGCACCGCGCAGCTGGGTTTGGTGCATTTCTGTACCCGGCCGTTTGTATGGCTCAAGAGGAGTGCGATTGTGTACCAATTAGAGGGACACGATACTTTCGGCAGGAATGTGCACATGCTTTCGTTTCTGTCGAACTAGACATGTGTACGACGATTTATTACCAAGCTGAGGCAAACTTCCGGTTCGGCGTCACCCACATGTGCCGCCGATATAAAACAGCGGCAACCCGGGGGTGCCTTCAAATTTCGGAGAGACAGGCGTCCATCCGAGGCCGCCGAGAATCACGGAATTCCGTTCTGGCCACTGAGATGCGAATGTTCGTGTCGGATCGGCACTTTACCACACGAAAGAGGGTTGCGGTACCATGACGATATTGAACGGGTTCCTCGCAGCCTCCGAATCTTAGTTCTGTTCCACGCAACACCGAATATAAATTGTTGCGGCACACGAGTAGGGGCCGGCACCCAAGACACTGCAACTTCCTTGCAGTGAACGGGAACAAGGATGAATCGCCAAGTCCTGGAGTGAGGCGGTTGCTACAATAGCCGTCACAGGGCGCACGAAAAAGCAGCCACGCTGCCTCCTTCACACTCGGTATCGATCTTGCCTGCAGCAGGGAAAGAGAATGCACATGCAGAATCACGAACGACGTGAGCGTCTCTGCGGGAACAGAGTTCTGGACAGCACGGCCGAACCCGCTGGCGCCACTCTATTTAGGTTCCTCGAAGGAACCGTGCACGGCACACCATTCAGATTCTCATATTCATTTTCACGCGCATACATCGGCAGGCATTTCTTCTTTCTCTTGCAGCCTTGTTCTGCCACACAGCCCTCCGGCTGTCTTCTAAAAGAAAACTGCTTACGTCTTACACAGCTACGAAATTAGAGGGAGGACGTGGCGTTCTTTGGCACGTCGGCATGAAGTGGTATCACGCTGGACCAAAAGTCGTCCGTCCCTCCGTTGTCGTCTTGCCGCTTCTGTGCAGCAGAGAGCTTCCGTATGCTCTGCATCTGGAGCAGTTTTCGGTCTTCTTTCTTATTTACTCGTGGGACGCTGCATCTGAAAATCGATCTCGATTCTTACATAGGCTGGAACGGGAGGCGGGTGGCGACGGGGTCGTACTCTGCGACGAGACTGGCGATGTGCCCAGCCGCCAACTCGCGATCTAATTCTTGCTGAAACAGTTTTTGCTTCTCTGCATAGCGAAGACGGGACTGGAGAGCGACGCTCTCTGTATCGAACAAACTCAGGCGCACAGCGCGGTACAGGTAGTATCCTGCGTAGGCGCAGAAACCTGAAAAGACAGCAAGCGGAGCGCACACAGAGAGGGGGATATAGAGAGACGGCCAAGGGGCCGCAGCCGGTACTTGAAATAGACAAGTGGATAACTACGGTGGATATCTGTAGGCGCGGACTGACGAGCAGAGCACAGAGAGGTATGAGAATCCCAACCAGAGATTCGGAGTTCTCTACTCGGAGAAGTTCATGTGGCAAGCCGGAAGACGCTCTCTGAAAGCCCCACCTGCTCCGACACCAAAGAGGATGGAGTGAGGGACACTCGGTCCCTTGATGGCCTGACGTCCAAAGTTCCGCAGACGCATGCCGAAGCTTGGCTTGGGCGCACCTCCTGAAGGCGACGAAAAGATGTTCAGGAGGAAACAGAAAGGACCATGAGGCGAGGAAGCAAAGAAAGAATGACTCACATCAGCTGCAGACACCAAGAGAAATCCCGTTCCATGTTGTCCCTCTCTCGCTCCCCGTCTCACAAAGTCCGTTGCAGGTGAACTGAGCCGTCGGCTTCGAGGCGCCTGGTGGCCCCCCCCCCCCCCCCCCCGCGGCCCTAAAAAGTATGCCGACCTAGCTGGCATACCGTTGTAGGGAAGGCACAAGCGTGTACAAAAATATTCCGGAAATGTGGATGCATATACGAAGTAAGCACAAAATAGACGTGGGTGCCCTATCGACGCCTCGAATCCACGCTTTCATACACAGTATGTTCCGCCGTTAAGTTTGTAGCCTTCTTTTTAAGCAGAGAGAAAGGGTGACGGTGGCGGCTGCGAGACCACCACGGCTGACCCAGAGACAGGCGGCACAGTAGGGGGAAGATTGTGCCTTTATTTCCAAGCCGACATCCCTTTGCCTTCCAGGTTCCTTGTTGCAGAGATTCAAGACGTAAGCACCTGTACCCATTTACCCATTCCGTAAAGAACGGCAAGCACATCCCTTTCGCCTTGGTCGTGGCGTACCGTTCGTCGGAGCGCCATCCTGAGTTGCGGGCGTCGCCATGACTGGAAAGCGAGGGAGAAACAAGCGGATGCGGAGACAAAAATCGGTCCGGGCGCCCTCGAAGAAACGAAAAAGAGATGCCGAACAAAAATGTAAAGGGTAAAAAGGCGGAGATCTTTGCGCAAAAGCAAGAAACCTCGAGTCCGGTAACGGCCGGCTGGCGGAGACAGAGGCGGAGCAGAGACAGGGAGAAAACGGGAAGTGATGGCAGTGAAAAATCAGAGAGAGAATGGAGCGACGGATGGCGAATGTAACACAGAAACAACACGAAACCCCAGCGGAGAACCGCGGGAAAAGATACAAATTGGAAACAGTGGCTGCACACTGAACCCCGCGTTACGGTTCTATAGGTGTCAGGGGAGTGTGTCTGCTTTGATGAATCTCGAATCCTCCTTGGTTATTTTTTCGACCGTGTTACCGTTCCTTCATGCGTGTGGTTTTCGGCCTGAACTTGTTCCCCTCCTCTTCCGTCCCTTCGCCTCTCGTTTCTCGTTTGCCCCCGTCCAGTCGCCGGAGCACTGCGCATGCTGAAGACTTGTCGGCGCAAAGAGCGCCGGCGGAGACTGATCCTTTTTCGAACGCGTATATAGTCGGAGCGCTACACAGGGTGGACAGAGTGTAAGATTCTGCAACGGAGTGCGAGTCCTGAGGGGGGATACACTAGACACTTTCTGTCGGCAATTAGCAGCACCTTCTTTTTCTCCACTCCCTTTCTCCGAGAAAGTCTGGCTGTTCTCCCTCTTGGTGCTTCGGGGCTGCGACGCTTTACTTGCACATATCTGCACGCGGAAAAGTGGTGTCGCTCGAGCCTACACTGGCGCGACGAGGTCTGCCCTTGTTTGCACAGCTGATCGCGCGTTGTTGTTTCCGATAAGACCGACTTTTTGGCTGTGAGGATCGGGGGTGAAACCTCAGAGACAGGTGGGGGGACAGAAGAACAGCGCAGTGGCCGTGTGTCATAGCTTTTTCACATGTATTCACACATTTCCTTCTGCAATCTTCCAGACCTTGCCCAACTAGGCGGACAAGGTGCTGTCGCTCGCGCTGTTATTTGGGAGGCAGGGCGGGCCTGTTACGTCTCCACATAGTGAGGCAACAGAAAAATCTTTCGGCAATTTTTGCCCACTTCCGCCTCCGTTCTTTGTGTTTCGCGTTCTTGCTAGCTGGATCGGCTCCATTTATCTCCGTTCTTCCCTGTGGTGCCACGTTTTCTCGCGGATACAGTAGGCGGTCACCGTCTGGTGACACGCGGCTCTTTCAGGGTTCAGGGCAACAGGGGACCGCCGACCACGTCCGATCAGACCAGAATGTCGGCTCTTCTCCTTTGCAGGACACAAACGACTTCCTTCGTGTAGGCCAGTGATGCCTCATGGGCTGTTCGCGGGACCAAGGTAGCGCCTCAAGCGCCGTTAGAGGAGCAAGGATTGGTGCCTTGCCTCGACTCTGTGTACAGCACTTTGTCGTCACCTTTTCCCTTTCTCCTCCCTCTGGCGATCTTCGGGGGTATCCCCTTCACTTTTCTAATGATGTTCGGCTACTCGCTCTCAACCCCCTTTTTCTCCCCTCTCTCGCGAAATCTCCCCCTGGCCCGTACGCGGTCGCCGTGTTACAGGGAACCGGCGTGTTTTTGTAGTCCAGGCCGGCCTGGGTCTGTTGTTTCTCTGCGTCACATCTGTCTTTTTTCGCTCGCTCTTTTCGTTGAACCCGCCATCGTTTTGGGGTGAAGAACCCGAGCCGCATAACCTTCGGCTTTGCGTTGTGTCCAGCGCGCGGTTGCACATGCACACGCCTCCCCTTCTCTCTTTCCGTCTGTGTGCCCGGATTCATTTCTTCCATCTTCAGCCAAGGCAGGGGCATTTTTGCTCCAAGTTTCCCCTCCCCTAAGTGGCGAGCAGCGGTTGACAGCGCCTGCGGTGGCTGTTCTTGCCGCCCGCGTCAGCAGGACAAGTCTATTTGTGGTGAGGTGTACCTTCACTGGAAAAGAGCGCCGCTGTGTCCTGTGCCGATCTCCTCCTGGTTTCTTCAATAGCAAAACTGCACTGCTTGCCAAGTTTCCCCTGTCCTTCAAATCTTCAGTGATTCACCCTGCAACTGCTGCAACTGAGTCCAACTTTCTGTGTAGCCAGGCCGCCTTTTCGTCTCACCTTGGACCGGTGGTCACCGTTTTTGCGGTTTCCCTTCTCGGTCGGCATTGCCTTTTCCCCTTGTTGTGTTTTTTGCCGCGCGCGCGCCTGTCAGTTGTCTTTTTCTTTTCGACGGCAGCGGCGCCGCGCCGATGGCGTGTTGCCGTTGTCAAGATGGCTCGGCTCTCAAGTCACGACGAAGCGTCAGGCGCGTCTGTCTCCTCGCCGCCCTCAGATCCGTCGGCGGAGCGGAGAAGTCTGTCCCCGCGGCGGTCGCGGCCTGTGTCGCGCTGGAGGCTTTGTTTTCCGACCTCCCGTTCTGGAGATGAAGGCGGCAATGCGGCTGGTCGCCCTTCGGAGCAGAGCCACAGAAGAGAGAGTTGTGCAAGTCTACATGAACGCCTCGGGGGAATTGCGGCGCAGTGGACGGCCGGGTCCTCAAGGTGTTTCTGCCTCGGACTGCATGTCGTGCCTCACGACGTGTTCATCATCGGTCTCCTTATTCTTCTCATCCTCAGTCAAATCGCGGCCTTCCTCGTCTTCTGGGTGGGCAGCCTCCTGAAAGCGGACAGAAAGTAAGGGCGAAGTGGAAGGCATGGAAAACGAGAGACGAAGACAGTGGCGGCACAAGAGGGAAGCGGAAGAAAAGAAGGCACAAGACGCTCTCACGACGAGCAACAGGAGGAACGAACAAAGCAGTGGGGGAGAGGAAGATGCTCCGGCAGAGGGAACGAAACGGAAGAAAGAGACGACTCGAGTGTGTTTTAGTCCTTCGCAGCAGGAGCTATCGCACTGTCAGAAGGCGAGACTTCTCGACTAGCAGCAAACACAGACACCAGAAGTCGAATTGGAGCACATAGAAGCACACCGGAGAAGAAGCAAGGCGATACGTGCCACGTGCGCAATGCCGCCACGCCTGTGTTTACATTTCCTACCCTCGGTTGCGATATCCTCGCTTGATAGTCGTTCCAGCGAAGCATTTCTGGGACGGGTCACAAAAATGCTTCGCCGAGTTCCTTCCGATCGGTTTTCGTTTTCCCCTTGCAACTGCCTTTCTCTTTTGTCACTCTGCTCTTGTTCACTGTCTCCCCGTTAATTCCCGTGCCCCAGTTTTCCCTCTCGCTCCCCCGTTCTTTCCCGGTTCATGCACTTCTTCCTCTCATCTTCCACATTCCCTGTATCTCGCAGTCTGAGTTCCGCACGTCTCATCGTTGTTCGGCTCGCTGTCCTCTTCCACGTCTGCTGACGTTTCCGGTTCTGTTCATTTTCGGCTTGTGTTTCGGCTTCCGTGTGTGTAGTTTGCTGGACAGAGAGTTGCATGGTGACCCAAGGCACGGAGCGCAGGGACGCGATGATCTAGCAGAAGCCGTTGCTCGAGAAATTCGAACTCTGGTCATCCCCTATTCGTATTCTGCCTTTCTAACACTCGCCGCCACCATGCCTGTGTTCGTGGTACGTCCCGACAGGGGCGTACTCTGAGAGTCAGGGGAAGGCAGAAGGCGAGGAAGCGGTGGAAGTTTGAATATACGAGAAAGGGGGAACGGCAGAGGAGAACGAAATATCGAAAATCAGAAATAGACATTTTGGCGGGGAAAGTGGGGTGCGTGCTTGAATCTGGTTTTCGTTGTTTCTGAGTGTCTCTGTCTAGGCGGCGACTGGGACTGCTGTCCCGCATGTGTCCCTAAGGGTTTCAAAGTCGTTTTCCAACATGTGACGGTGCTAGGTTGCTCCGGCGTCTTCTCTTCTTCAGATTACCGTCATCTATTTCCTTTTCTGCCGAGGACTAGCCGCGACCGCGTTGAACCGCCATCTGCAGAATTCAGTACCGGTGATCAATGTGGATACGCTCTCACGCAACTCCCGGGCTGCCTTCGACGTTGCAGAGAAGGCGGCAGGCGAAAGACACGAAGGAGTCAGAGGCGAAGAGGAAGGCTCTGCGGCGCATGCGGCGAATAACAGGCGGGGCCACGGCGCTTGTGACGGCGACACAACAGTGGGGTTCGGAGAGCGTGAAGGGACAAACACCGAGGCGGCTACCGGAGGCGGTGAGGAGAGCACGAGTGAAGAAGAAAAGGAGGCGATGAGGCAGGAGGCGAGACAGCTCCCCCTTCAAATGCTCGTCGACGTTATATACACCGGCGGATTCACGGTCTCCGCCATATGGATGATCTGCGCCCATATCCCAAGAGCAACGGTGAGAATCCGTTCGATTCCCTGCTCTACCTGGCTGTGTCCCTCGTGCCGGCTCTTTTCTGTTCGTCGATCTGTGGTGTTTTTAGTTTGTCGCAACCCCTACCGCTCGCCTTCGCTTTCTCCCTCCTTGCTCTGCTCCCTGTCCTCCAGATCATTCCGTGCACTGGTGCGTTTGCCGTTCCACGCTGTATTGACGCGTTTATAGTGTACGCCGTATTATCAGCGTCTGTTTTTGTGCAAAAAGGCCTCGGCGACGATCATCTCTCGCATCCTGAGAACAAGCAGGCCGTGTGTCTTCCAGAACCCGTGTCACATCGGCCTGTGAAGGCGCGTCGTTCGTTGCCAGGGTCCGTTCCATCGTTCTGCACAGGTTGTATCGCCTTTTCCTTCCTTCCACCTAGAACATCTGCGCGTTTTTCTGCGATTGTCTGCTGTCCCTTCTTGTTGCTTTTTGGCAGTGTTGGAAGTGCGAGAGTCAGACCCTCGGGCAGCGGTGGTTGGACCGTGGATGCATGGTCAGTTTTGTTCTTCTGTGGGCACTGGCCTTCTGCATCTGTCCCTCTCGCCGAGATATCGAGAAGCGACACCAGTTAGCTCGCCACATGCGACAGCGTCTAGCTGCCTATCGGTCGCTTGCGTCTCTCGAGACAGAGGCGCCGTCGAATTGGTTGGTCGGGGTCGCGTCGCCTGGCGTCTCTCTATCTTCCCTCAGTGCTGTCTCGCGCCCCGAGCCCAACCACGTCGGGCTCCGCGCGTACTCTGCCTTCCCGGAGCCGAGCCGAAGGGCCGTTCCCTTCACAGAGGGACAGAAGGCTGGAGAGGCCGGCAAAGCTGCCCCGGCGTTCACGCGTGTAGAGTGTGTAAGGGACACTTCTGGGGACGAAAGGTTCGAGGACGATGGCGGCAGGTGTCCTGTGAACGCGCTGGGCGCTCGGGGCGGATCCCCTGGCCTCCCTCTTCCCTACTGGGCGCGTCCTGCTCCCAGCATCTACGCTCGCGACCGTGCGGCTCCCACCGGGAGGCCGCCGGCCGGCTCGGATGGCCAGAATGGCGTAGAGCTCCAGGGGAATCTGGGACAGCGCGGCATGGGAGGGAACCCAGGAACTCCCCCAGGTGTCAGGACACCGGGAGCTGCAGACTGGATAGAAGGAGACTCTGTGCGTGTCATTGGTCGGCCGGTTTTCAGCTCGAGAGTTGTGCTGGATGAGCGGAGAGGGACAGAGAATGAACAAGGAGGGGCGCCCTCTCGTCAACCACCCGCAGACGGCTCCACGGGCGACGAACGAGCGGGGCGGTTCGTATATACACCCCGGAGGGGGAGGGGAATTAGGGACTGGAGAACCAGTCAAGCAAACCAAAGCTTGCCGGTCGTCGGGAAGAAAGAGAAAAGTGGGAAAAAGTGAGGAAGGCACTGGAGAAAATAGGAAATTCCAACGAGTAGCCTCGTTTCTCCATCGTGCGAGTGAGGGGGCCAATATTGATTGATGCACAGCACTTGTTAGCTTCCGCAGACGGGGTGGGAAGCGCGAGCTACACGTTTATTCACCACCAAGGTGACAGGGTGTCTCGCCGGCTGTGCTTAGCGCCGAGGCGCATTGGGATTTTACTGTAGGGAAGGTGTAGTACTCCCCCGTTGTAAACGCAGTGAACGCGGAGTCTTGGGAATACATCGGCAAAGAGATGTGCCGCGCTCCAACAGCACCTGAGCGGTCCGAAGTGTTCGGAAGGCGCAGCCTGTACATAGGTGCTGGCTGTAGAAGGAAAGTGGCGAGTAGTGAGAAACGCCTTTTCGGTTTGTCACGTCACTGCCATCCACGCTGACACGGCCGGGACCACCTGGCAGGTTTGCTCTCAGGAAAACAAAAGCATGGTTCGTGAGTACAAGGCTGAGAGGAAGAAGGGGACTCGCTGCTCGTCGCGCAACACTGAGACGAGGAACGAACCACCAGTACTGCCCGTTTCCATTGCCCTTTGACGTGAATACCAGTTGACTCGAAGTGGTCAACACAGGAACGGTGAAGAGTGCGTTGAATCGAGGAGTGCGCTGTCAAAGGAATCATACAACATATTTGTGCGAATCCATTTTGAATCCAAGCCCTTCAGATGCTGCAAGAACTCTGGCGCTTAAAAGAGTAGGTGGACGCTGATGTATTCAGCAAACTGACGGCACTGGCAAACGTTCGTGAGAGGGTTTGGGCACGATGCGTCGCCCTCTGGTTCGTCACACACGTTTCGTTTGAAGCTGCTTCGCTTTCAAGGAAAAAAAAGTATTGACACGTACAATGGAACAGAGTCAGTACGTCATGCATTCAATGTCTGTCAACTTCGCCAACGCCGCGGTGTATGACGCTTGCTCACACTGCTATGTATGCATGTGTCGCACGTCTCGGGGCACGCCCTGGAGAACGCCGTTTTCATTCTATTACAAAGCGTGTAAATAGAGATCCTTTCCTACAGCTGCAGGGATGTGGAGCCGCTCCCCTTTGCCAAAAAAAAACCAAGCACTCTCGGGACGCAAAAAAAAGGCAGCCGAGAGGAGTCGGCAAAGGACAAAAAGAAGAACCGGCTTACGGTGGCAACGATCTTCGCGGGTACGATTTCTCGCAGTCGTGTGTATTCGTCGTCCTGTCGCAACACCTGCCTGAGAGTGGCCCTGCACTCGCGCTTTATAATGAACTTTTTTAGGGTGAGCTTTCCTTGGGCCACTGAACATGTTTGGCAGAGAAGAATATCGTTGAAGATCCTTGGATCTGGCACGATGATTCCGGCAAACTTCGGGGCAGTTCAATGTCCGCATCGCGGCAAGTGGAGACGGTCTGGATAACCCTAAACCTCCGTCCAACCCCCCCCCCCCCCCTCCAAACCCCCCCTGTGGAATTCCCAATTATATTCATTTCGGTTTACTGGAACAAGTGACTGGCTTCTCCCACTCCAGACGCATTTGCACGACGTGCCTGCACTTTGACTCCGCGCCTCTGTACCACTCGGCTCCCAGTCAATATTTACTGCTACACACAATTTCGCTGCGCACAGAGGGCGAGTCGCTAATCCCCATTGCGTCCATTCTCTAGAAGCAACTGGCCTCTATCCTACGGAAGAATACAGTAGCATCCACAAAAGTGATTCCCCGGTCACTTCAAGTTTCGTTGGCACGGAACTGGAGCACTGCGTCTTCACACGAAGCCGACGGAGGAACACGACAACTCGGTAGTCACGGGTGCACCCAGCTGGAAACCGACCATCCTGTACGGTGCCACGGGAACCGGCACCACAGACGTAAATGCCCTTAGGACGTGTGCGGGTGGCACACGTTTTTCACCAGGGACTCACAAATGCCAGCGCTTGGCAGCTTCGCCGTCCCGTCCACGTGTTCCACGTATCCACCTTTTCTTCTTGATGTGCAAGCAGCAACGCAGTCACGAAGCTTGAAGTCCCTACACCAAGAGGTACATCAATTCTTACTGTGATAGCTGCCAACCGAAAGGGAAAAGCCGTGTCACCCTGTCTTGGTCCGACGCACGCGCCGGCCCCGATCCGAGGCGTGAGTCCTTAAAGAGCCCCGAAACCAAACTGCCCCCACGGAGCCATGCCAGAGGTAATGTAGTGCAGCGCGATGTAGTACCACAGTTTTAGTACAAGTGCTGCGCGACCCCCCATCTTAAGGCGTGCACACGGAGCTGCCAGCGCGCAACTTCTCTTCCAGCTGCGGCGGCAGCATACGGGAGAGAGGTTGCCCGGAAACGAACGAATCACTTTCGCGGTTCTTTGTCGCCGTCAGCACGCTTGGCCGCACGTGGTATGATGCCCACAGATTGCACCGCCTTGAGTCAGGCCTTGCTGTTTTTCTTCTTCTTTCCGACAGCTATTTTCGCCTTGATCTGCTTCGACAGTTTGAAGGCACACAAAAGAGCACCACCAAAGAGAAGTCCTGCAGCCACAAGCATTCGTGATTGGTGCTCGATTTGCTGATACGACCTGAACCAACGACGAAAGTTCATCAAAAGAGCTGCACCACCAGCCAGAGATCCTGCCCCCACCAAGGCTGTAGCAGCCATGGCTGTCCGTCCTCGTCCTTCACGGGTTGCGGCGCGCGGATCACTGCTGGTCCGGCCTGGAAATTCTTCTTCAACCGTAGATGAGATGTCGTCGGCGGTCCTAGTAACAGACAGCTCACCTCCCAAGTGGTCCCCGTTCACCTGCTTCTCCACTTGGCGGATTTGATCCTTATGGTTCCGCTGTTCGACCTTTCGCCTTTGCGTTACAACCTTTCCTACATTCATAGCACCCCTTATAGCAGCGAGGGCGCTGGCTACCAGTAATGCATCTGCTACAGTGGCGAATGCTATGGCAGGTTTCTCTTCCCTCCACTCATTCCATTCATCTTGGGACCTCCGCTTCGCGTAACGGCTGAGAAGCACCAGTGCAGCCGACAACGCAAAATGTCCCCCACCACTCCGCAGAAGACTCAGAGTGCTAGGAGCATGTGCCTGAGAGGTCTGCCCGCCAACCACCCCGATACTGGATGTGCGTCTTGCTTCATCTTCTGCAACTTGGTTTTTGACTGCTGATTCATCCTCTTCTTCATTTCCCCTCGAATCCTTGATGGGCACTTGCAAATTGTTTTGTTCACTTTCCAGCGGATTCCCATGAGTAGGTGTGTTTGTGACGGACGGAGTGGAAATCCGGTTAGAGCCGACACAAAGCTGTGTCAGACAGCCAATCCACACGAAAAGTCCAACACAAACTACACGTCCCGTTCGAAGGTTAAAACTTCCTTGCTGTCCCATTTTCCCCTGATGATTACGCGAGGCTTCACATGACAGACCAGCAACGCTGGCACAAATTCTAGTATAGTTCATTTCTTCGAACCTGAGACGAAAAAAATGTGCGTCACTACAGGCACCGAAATAAAGCGGAATGAAACACCCACCTAACTTTGTTACCACTCTCGTAGCCACGAGCGAGCGCGCTCGCTCCTGATTGTCCAGTAGTCTTCACCTCTAGAAGTGGGGACATCCACTGATTGTTAAAGTCACCACCTCTCGGCAATAGCATCGAGCTAGAAAGCCGCTTTCCACCTAGGAAACCTGCCAGCAAACGCAGCGTGGACCTTTGAGAAGGGTGATCGCAATCCCTGCGTTCGGTTGTACATGTTCGGCAAAGCGATGAGGCCTTGCAACGTGTCTAAGACGTCCGCTGCCCCAGACACAATACTGCGACCCCTTCGGATTACCAGAAGGGTGAATTTGCAAAGCAAACTGCACTTTTGAAGCGACCCACGCAAAACCTTCGCAGTGAGCCGCTGTCTACACGAGAGCCGCGCGAAGTATCGATGTCGGGAACGACTTACAGGCAACGGGGTGCTGGCGGAGCGTCGCGTCGCAAAGCAGCTGAAGGCACACAACGTACTTGGCCAGTGACGGGAGACGACAAAACCACTTTCCACTGCCTTGTCGCTCTCGGCTACCACAGGTAACTCGGATGCATCTCCAGAATGGTTCGTCCATGAGGTTCAGACGTTATCAACATGGTTTATCGTCCGGCTGAGGATGCCCGCCTCTTTGCACCTGGAGTAAATTCACCATTCGTAGGAGCAACACAGGGCGAGCTTTCGTTTCCCCTCGTCCACTCCATGGATTGACCAGGCGATGGCGATTTGGGAGAACGCGTCACTACGGGGTCTAACGTGAGAGCGTTAATCTAAGTGGGTGAACGCTGAAGAAACAGAAGAAAGAAAAGGAACAAGCATATTTGTAGTATCTATCTCTGGCCGAGGATTTACACATGCGGTGACAAGTACAGGGACGCCCAAAGAAAGTGAATTTCCCTGTTCATGTATCGCTACGCGGCTTGCAGTTGTACTATAGACGGAACTGGGGTTCGTTGCCTCGGGGCGACGTCTCACAAAGGTAATCAATTTACATGGCCACCTCAGTAGCACGTACTGTTCCGCGGGGCGTCCAGGCTCCAGGAAGAGAGTTAGTACGGTCATGCTTCGAAGAAAGCATGTGTATCGAGTGTGCGTCGGATGAGAGTACTGGTGAAAGGAAATCAAAGGCTTGACAAAAAGCGGAGTCAGCTTGGACAACTTCGCTGGCGCGAGCGGTTCGCGCGCCATGCTCGGGGGCTCACTTCGACATCTGCAATCGCCTCACCGCGATCTCGTGACATGTGGACACGCACACGGAAGGGGCACTACGCGACTGTATATATAGATGTATACATACATACTCGTTTTTATTCCGAGGTAAACACGCGAGATCCTGCATCTTCTTCACGGAGATAGGAAGGCACACTCGAGACACAGTCTACTGATCACAGCACTTGTTACAATAGGCTTCTGGAAAGGCAAGCTTCGAAAATACCTCGCTGCCGACGCTTCTATGCTCTCCTGCTGCGGAGAACCACGGGGACAAATATGCACTGGCGATAGATTTTACCGGGCCGTCAGTACAGGACCGCTGCCGGGTCAAGCTGTGCCGTAGCATGCACGATGGGAATATATCCAGTGTCTAGGAATGTGTAAGGAAATCATGTGAGAGAGGCATGGAACCAAGTGTTCCTTTCTAGCAGCTGCGAATTTCTCGCTTAAACGGCAAAACCTTTTCGGTCGCTGCTTTCTATCTGGGGAAACGTAGCGCGGTGTCTATCCCCCCCCCCCCCCCCCCCCACAGTGTTCCCCACGTGGCAGAAAAGAGGAAAAGACACCGCAGAAATAATTCGAACTGTGACCAGTTTCTATAGAGGACCTAGACCTAAAGGTGATCAGGCCAGAGGATTCGAGTGTCCACCGCATCTGGTGCCAGCCTTCAGTGCTTCGTCGGTATCGGCACTGCCTGAAAGGACTACGGCAGCACGGCGACGCCCGACTTGCTAGAACGAACACACATCTTCAAAATCCCAGAGCGCGAACCAGGCGAAAAATACTGGTCCTTTGGTGGCCACGTCATCTCGTCGTCGCCCCTTAGATCTTCCACTGTAGAGATTTTCGAGTCTCGCTTCCGCTGTAGAGATTCTCGACTCTTGTGTGCTGTGCAAGTGTTGTACGCCGTCAGCGACCGCGGACGAGCATGCCCCCCCCCGCCCACCACTCGCTTGCGATTGCTAGTTTCACCCCACGACTTTGTTTTCAAATCTGTCAAGCGCAAGTCGCCGCGCTCCCTGCCTTCCCCTCGCACCCTTCCCCCCTTTTCGGGTAAGTTGTGCCATGAAAGTGGGGGCGACAGGGGGGAGAGCGAAAACAGAGACGTCTCCCCTCCGGCCGCTTGCTGCTCAAGTTGGGCTGCACTTTGCATTGAGAAAAGCCGCGGAAAAAATTGTGGGCTGTTCCTCTTTCCTTTCCCCGTGCACACTCGTCCGCAATTCTTTTCCGCCGTTGCGCCAAGAAATTCTTTATATCTTTGAAGGCCGGCCGAGATGGGGCCTTTACATCCAGTCTTATACCTTTTCTCACAGACAAACAGCGGCAATTCCAGTCGAAACCAGTTCGCTCTCACCAACTTTTTGCGTGCTCCAACTCCTGAGTGTGATCATCTTTCGTGACCGAAACACGGTCCATCCCCTTACGGCTTCTTTGGGAACCTCCCGTATTCCTGTGCGATCAATTGGTCTTCTTTTTTCTGCTTGTAAAAGGAAACACATCGTGCGTGACGAGCAGTGACTGTGGATCGGCCTGCAGCAACTCGAGGGGCCGTGTTGCCTTCGTGCGGTTTCGTGGATGAATGCTTCCACAACTTTTGCTTCTATCAAACAAAATCCCTGGCCGTTTTCTGGTCGCGCGAACGCGCTATGAATGTCCTTCCCGAGTTCTCAGGAAAAACTGCTTCCTCTTCTCGTTTGCAGCTCTCGCATCTTTGAATACGAACAACTCTGCGGTATATCCCGCACTCACTACGCTAACACTCTTGCTCATTTCCGTCCGTTTCGACGCTGGCTTTTGCTTTTTGTGAGTCTTTTGTCGAAGCAGTTCTTCTGACCATCGTCCCTCTCCGGTTTTCGCTACCGCCGCTCTGTGGACTTGCTCGAGCTCTCAGAAAGGCAAAAAGAAAGCGTGCACGGTCTGGACGGTTTTTCACAGCGGCACCTGGAGAGAGTGAAAGACGATCATTTCCGGGGACGTTTTGGGTAAGCGCGTTTTCCACGAGGTTGCGTGGCGGTGGAGGATGTCCCCTCCGTTTCAAGCACACCGCTCGTCTCGAGTGGAAGAGAAAAGCCTGCGTGCGTCTCAGTGCATCCACGACAGCGTTTTGCTTGCTCGATTCAGACCGTGTCGTCTGTGCAGACGCACGCCGTAGATACACTAGCGGCTTTGACCGCACTCTCTCGTTTACTTGAATTGCAATTCCCCTTCCATTTGCTTTGCGAAGGTACAGACTTCCGCCGACCGCAGGGGCTGGCTGTCCTCGCCCCCCCCACCCCCCCCCTCCCCCACTTCCCCTGTGCTCTGGCTGTCGTTTGTGTGTTGCTCGCGGTGCTTTTTCGTCCGTGCTTCGTGAAATACGTTTTTTTGCTCCATTACGTTCTGCTGTGAACGGCAGTCGTTGTAAAGGTTCGATTTTCGCTCGCCCATGTGAAGTTCGCGCAACAGTTGTGATAGTCGCGCGCCCTCGAGAACAAAAGTGGGAAGCGTGCGCCACTCTTCGTTTTTATCTGGCCCCGTTGTTCTCTCTTGGCATCGTCTTTGCGCTGTATATACACCTCTCACTCGACGTCTGCTCGTTAATAGTCGTTCTTTTGGAATCTCGGCTCCGTTTTTGGGTAGCGTCGCTGTGTTACCAAATACCTTACCGAGGATTCCCGTCTTTCCGCTCTCAAAAAGAGAGAGCTCTGTACCTTGGTGCCCCTCGTCCCGTCTCCCCCGGTGCGGATGCTAAATGTCTATCTCACTTTATTGGATTAATCTTCTTACAAGCGGCTTTCGGTTTGATGGAACTTTCACACCCAGACAACTCCATACCAGGCCGTTAGTATGATCTCAAAGTACGAGAAGCCACGTGATCTTTATAGAATAACGGACATTTGCGGATTTGTGTTCTTTGTCGAATCACGGAAAAGCTCCACATGGGTTGGCGTTGCAGAGGTGAAGTCGAGGTGTCTTTCCTCCGTTCGCGTCGTCTTGTCCTCGTGTGCCTTTAGATATTTGTGCCTTTCTTGTACCTTGCTTCCCCACTGACTGGAGGCGTCTGCGACTGCACTGGGAATCCGTCCTGGCCCGTTGTATTTCCCACGCACGAACACACAGTCTCCAGAACACTCGTCTCGCAAACAGCTTCGGAACTGTGAGGGCTCCCCCCTCATCGCGCCTCCTGTGTCTTTTCTTCCTTTCCTCGTGTGTGTCGTCATCCTTTCTGCTTTTCTGACGATTGTCTCCTGTTTGTTCGTAGCAACGCGTGACTGCTGCCGTCTTCTTCCGAGGTTGGCGATCCCACGAAGAATGGATGACTTTAGTCCGGGCCGCAGGAGTCCCCGAGGGGACGTGCGGGACCCGTCGCTCGACAGGCGGCGCGGATCGCCCAGGCGAGCCTCTCGGGACGAGGAGAGGAAGTCCGCCGGTCGCTCGTCGTCTCGCCACAGAGTTGACGAAGAAGACAGCTTCCACAGCCGCGGTGCCGGCGTGAGGGGCAGAACGAGCTTGTCTCCTGCGAGGTCGGGAAGGGGACAGACCCGACTGAACGGGGTGGAGCGCGACGAGGACGAGCGGCTGGCGAGCAGACACCCGCCGTCCGGGTCGGGGAAGAGAGACTCCCGTGAAGACGGAAGCGAGAGGAGGGCGACCGAGCCGCGCGAACGGCGGTCGGCGCCGTCTCCGCTCTACGGGCCCCAGCGCCGTTTCAGCGGAAGGTCCCCTTCGCCGTACAGAGGCGCGGAGAGGGAGGAGGATCGATCGAAGAAAGAGCACGAGTGGAAGCGAGGCCGCTCGCGAGAGAACAGTGGGGATGGTCGGCAGCTGCGTCCGCGAGAAGGCCGCAGAGGCCCAGACGAGGAGGGCGACGCAGAGGGAGGCTCCTCACATTTTGGCTACCGAGGGGACGGCGACAGCAGGCGCGAAGAGGACGCAAGGAGGCGCCGGGGGGGCAAGGGAGAAGACAGGTGGAGAAGAGAGCAGCCGCTAGCACGGGAACCGAGAGAACGGGATGAGGACCGGCGGGAGGACGCGTTTGTTCGCGACGGCCGAGAGAGCGGACGAGCGAGAGAAGAGCGGGAGGCGGATGAGAGAGATTCCTCGCAGTCTCGCCGACTGCCTCGAGAAAGGACGAAGAACGACGGCTCGAGTGAAACCGGAGAGGATTGCCAGGGATCCCGCCGCGGTGCCGTTTCCTGCCTTGAAGACAGAGACAGACGGAGATTCAGTCGCTCCCCTGGGCGAGGCAGAGACAGGGGAGACCGGGCAGTTCTCTCGACCTACTCTTCTCAAAAGGGAGAAGAGAGAGGCCGAGGTGAGGGAGAGAAGGGAGACCTTCCACGCGAGGAGAGAAGATGGAGGGGAGGCAGCCCGTCAGATTCGGCGCGGAGACCGGAAGGCGAGAGAGGCCGATTTAACGGGGAGAAAGAGGACGACAGGAGACCGAGGTCGCCTGACCGCAGAAGAACCTCCAGCGACGCCGACACGCTCCCGCAACAGTACAGGAGAGACGGCAGCGACTCCCCTGGTGGGCGGGGGCGGCGGTCGCCTGCGCGGGGAGGGAAAGACGAGCGAGACGAAGAACGCGAGGACCGGGGGCACCGCGACAGTCCGCCCCTGGCGCAGCGAGAGAGAAGTGGAAGTGTGCATGACCGAAAGGCGGGCCGTCGCAGCACAAGTCGAGAAGAGGAGAGAACCAAGGCACGGGGCGAACGCCTTTCATCGCTGACGCCAGAGAGTGAAAAAGGCGAACCGTCGAGTGTCTCGCCCCGTGATGCTACAAGGAAACCGCCTCGGCGCCTTCCGCTGCCACCGCCTCCCCTGCCGTCGCGCGGGCGAGCCGAGCGCGAGGGGGAGGCCTCGGAGGGAAAGGCTGGGACCCAGCTCCGCGGAGAAAGCCAAGAAGAGGAGATGCGAGAAGAACGCAAGCGAGATGACCGAAACCGGGAGCGCTGCACTCCGCAGTCGCCGGTGGCTGGGCGCCGCCAGACGGCGTTCTGTCTTCGCATTGAGAATCTGCCGTCTTCGCCGTCGAGGTCGGAGATCGCGGACCTTCTGCGTGACTGTTGCGGCATCCGCGTCCCGATAGAGATGATCGAGCTCTTCCCTGTAGACGCGCGCGCTGTGGTCTATCTCCAGTCGCAGCAACAAGCCGAGAGTGCGCAGTACAAGCTCCATCGCCGGTCGCTCAGGAACTGCCGGCTGGACGTGTTTGTGGGCGATCGCACCGGTGCTGGGAGAGAGGGCCGCGAAGACATCTCCAGGAAAGAGAGAGACCGTGAAGGCTCGCCCCGACTGGACTCGCGCGACTCGCGGCTGCCCCCACGTCGCCGTGGATCTTCGGCCGGACGGGGGGACTCTCCAGCCCGCGACAGATACCCGCCACCTTCGGGTTCTTCCTCGTTTCGCATCCTCCGTCCTCGCTCGCCGCCTGGCCCGAAGGGCGACAGGGGAGCGTCGCCGCGCCGGTGTCGCCGGTCCCCGCCGCGCCCCTTGATCATCCGACCGGGCGCGAACGGCGGGCCCTTCCCAGGTGGCGTCGAGGTTCTCCCAACAGATTTCTCCCACAGTCGCGGAGACAGAAGGGACGAGGAGCTCGAGGAGGACGAGCGCCGAGGGCCGCCTCGCGCGTCAGATCTACGGGGGAGCGGCCGGGGGTTGTCGCCCCGCGGGAGGCCCAGCGGAGGAGGCAGAGATATCAGCGACTCGCGGTCTCCAAAGAGAAGAAGAAGGGACGAGAACCTTGCGAGGGACAGCCGCAGGGGGCGGCCGAGTCGGTCGCTTTCACGGTCCCCCACGAAAGGCGAAGACGCGCTCAAGGGGCCAGGGCGAAAGGGCCGGGAGGCCGGTAGGTCGGCTTCTCGAGAAGGCCGAAAGGCGCGCGCCTCGTTGTCGCCGGCACGTGGCGCGGAGACTGCCGAGAAGGAGAAAGGCGAAAAAGGCGCCTCGCTGTCTCCCGACAGGCGAAGCGCGAGACGCAGCGCCGGAAGGGCCCCTCCCGGGGCAGAGGAGACCTCTCGCGATTCCAAGGCTGGCCCGGGCGGCACTCTCGGCGCGCCTCGCCCGCGGTCGCGCTCCCCAGCAGGAAGTGCGCGCCGCTTTATGGGCCCCGGCGGGCAACACCCGACGCCAGGCATCTCCATTCGGTTAGCTGGTCGTGGAGGAATGCCTTCGCGAGACTACATGGACGGCGGCCGAGGAAGGTCGCCGTCGCCGCATTCCAAGGTAAGCGTTTTTCCCCGGTTTCTGTCTGTGGTCTTCATGTCGTCAAGTCTTTTCCACAGCCGCTGCTCTGTGCGCGCGCCTTCGACTGTGCTCTTTTCAACACGGGCGCCTTCTTCCGCGCGCGCAAGAGAAGCGGTTTCAGTGTGCGGCTTCTCGCGTTTTGACAAAGTGCCCTTCACGTCGCTGTTTCCTGCTGAGCATTATATCCACAAAGTCTGGTACGCAGAGTTTCCGCCCACCGCGTTCGTTGCCTTTCCTCTTTCGCTCTGTGCCTGGGTTGTGCTACGCCGCGTAGAGAGGTTTTTCTCGAGCCGTTGCACGCCAGTCTGACCGTTTGCGAGCGAGCGCTTCAGCTCCATGGTTTTGGATCCTTTGTCGTGTCGCGTTTTTGGCAGCGAAGAGGCGGCTCGCCGCGGCGGGGCTGGAGGCACCCGGCGCACCGTTTCGGACCTGGGTCGGTGAGTCGTTCGCGGTCTCGGGCCTCGCACTCGCTGACGCCCTCGGAGAAGAGCGACCGCCGAGAGAGAGAGGGTGAGGACGCGCCGGGCGAGAAGCGAAGATACAGTGCGGGGGACGGTCGAAAGGCCGGCGGGCGGCGGTCGCTGAGCCGGAGGCGGTCGGTGGGGCGCGAGGCAGGCGCCAGGGGCGACGACAGAGACGAGCGCCTCCACGACAAGGCCAGGGGCCCGTCGCCCTTCGGCCCCGGGCGCGAGAGAGGCAGCGGGCCGTACGGCGAGAGGAGACCGGAGCGCGACCGGAGTCCTGGGCGCCTCGGGGCGAACGAGAGACGCGAACGCAGCATCAAGCAGAATCCGCAAGAAAAAACCATGCTGCGGCTCCATGAACGCGGCAGATGCACGCCCTGCCGGCAGATAATTAAGGGCCTCGAGTGCTTTCGAATCTCGACTTGTCCATACTGCCACCACGCAGAACACGACCCAATGTACAACAGACCGGGCATTGAGGTAAGAGACAGCGGCCGTGTGGACTCCGAATTCTAGGGGCGGGGTTGAGCGCCGTCTCGCGTTTGGCGAAAAGCGGAGAGGTTCAGCGAGGTTGCTCCGCGTCCGTTGTTAGGTTCCGTCCGTGGCTCGGCCGTCCCTTGCATGCACTTGGAAGAGTGTTTTTTGGCACGGGCCGTCGCGGCTTCTGGTGGCCATGTGGCGTAGTGCCGATGTCTTTGTCTCGTCTCGGGTCAGACCGTTCTGTCTTTTACTACAATGCTCCGTTTCCCAGGGACGTGGCGGTCTTGTCCTCGTGCGCGATCTGTCCATTCTCATCACGGCTCCATCGCGATTTTCGCCGGGGTTCCGGTGGTGCGATTTCGGTTTCTTTTGCGTCAAGTTTCTTTGCCCGTCCCTCTGACACTGCCGCTGGCCCTTCAGGCGCCCGAACTGGAGGCGGCTTCGCTCCTGTCGCCGTCAGCCTCTGCAGGGCTGCATGCGTCACCGGACGGCGTGGACGCGGCTGCGGCTGCGCAGAAGAAATGCGGAGAGGACGGGCGTCTGCGTGGGCGTTCCGCGTCTTTGTCTCCGGGCAAAGGCGCAGAGGCGAAGCCGTCGACTGGCAACGCGAACGCAGCGCTGTCGCCAATGGTGCTCAAACAGCATCTGGCTGGGACGTGTCTCCCGTGCTCGGAGTACAAGCAGGATCGGTGCCGACGTGGGGACACGTGTCCCTTTTGCCACCACAGCGACCACTTGCCGAAGGTCGACGGGAAAGGCAAGGGCGAAGCCAAGAAGAAAGAGACCAAGAAGCTGGACTCGAAGGAGCAGCAGGAAAGATACGCTCTGGAGCGGCACGAGAAGGGCTGGTGCCGCCCGTGCAAGAAGTACTTTGCCAAGAACGCGGAGTGTCCGGCTGTGAAGAAGAACCAGCCGTGTCTGTACTGCCACCACGAAGACCACCGTGCGGACATGCCGTCACGCATTCAGAGCCGGCAGCCTTCGCCCGAGCGTGCGTCGCCTGCTGAACCTGCCAAGAACGAGGAGCCTGCGGCTCAGGACCCGTCTGCTCCGCTGCTGGCCTCGCCGCCCCACAGTCTCCATTCGCCTTCCAGTCTCTGCTCGCCGACTGCCCAGGGCGCCCTGGGGGAGCAGGGGAGCGGCCCCGCTATTCTGCGGCCCGGCGACCCCGCGGCGGGGGCGGCAGAAACCTTTGTTTTTGCGGACGCTGCGCAACAAAAGAAGCACGAGAAAGGGCTCTGCTTGCCGTGCAAGTTCTATGTCTCCGGACGACAATGCTACAAAGTCGACCAGGGATGTGTGTACTGTCATCATCCCTCTCATCTCTCTCTCGCCGTGGTAAGAAGGGAAGGCCGCACACACTCGGCGACAGCCACCACGCCTCACACTGCCACAGAAGGTTGGAGGAGGCACTGGAGCTGTGGAGCTCCCCCCTGGTCGCGGCGCGGGAACGCGCGAATGGGTCCAGCGCTGTCTGCGTCCGTTCTGTTTGTCTCCGCGCGTAGACACCATTCCACTGGCGCTTCTGCGTGACTCCCGACCCCGCTGGGACTGTCAGACGTCTGGCACGCTGCGGTTTTTGCGCCTTCTCCCGCCGCTTCTTGTTCATGTGCCTTGCTCTCTCTGTGTGTTGTGTTTGTGTGCCCGTTTCCCTTTGCTTGTGCGGGCGTCTCTCTCTTCTGCCTGTACGCCCCGGACGCTTTTTTCCTGCCCCGCTTCCGCGTCGATCGTCTCCAGCAAGGACTGAGCCAGCACGCGGACGGCTCGGGCGTGCCGTGCCTGCAGAAGGTTCGCGAGCAGCACGAGCAAGGCACTTGCCGCCCCTGCGTGCACCACTTCGTCCCAGGACTGACGTGCGCGTGGGGCGTCCAGTGTCTCCTCTGTCATCACCCGCAACACGGCGACCGTTCGAGTCCGAGTTTCTACTTGAAGTGGGAGCACGACCGCAACGTGTGTTTGCCCTGCGCGAAGGCGCACGTCTCGGGCCACGGCGGCTGTCCAGAGAGCGACAACTGCGGCTACTGCCACGACCCTGTGCACACAGACCCGACGAGTGAGCAGCACTTTGCGCGCGTGCTCCACGCCCGAGGCGTGTGCCGCCCGTGTCAACAGTTCCTGCAGGGGGCGTGTCCTTTCGAGCAGGTCTGCTGTCCCTTCTGCCACAACCCGCAGCACCTGGGCGGGCTCGGGGCTGAGAAGGAAGGCGAGAAAGATCGGGGCGCGGAAGGCGCGGGCCAACAAGGACTGCTTCCCGTCGGCGTTGTCCCTGGACCCAAAATAGGCCCCGCGGCGCCCCCCGGTCACCCGCTGTTCTTGAGGCCGCCTGCGACGGCAGACGCTCGGGGCAACCCTGGGCTCCTCTTCCCGCCTCAACAGCCGGGCACCATGCTTTCCCACCATGGCCTCCCTGGACCCTTGCTGGGGCATCCGCCTCCTCTCGCTGGCGTGGGCCAGCCGATCGGTCACCCCGTAGGAGTCGGCACACCGGGGCTGTTCCCGGGGCCCCCACATCCGCCGCGGCCGTCCTTCGTGTTCCCTGGCGGCGTGCCCCCTGCAGGCGGCCCGGTCGCCGGTTCGCCGTTCCCCGGTCAGGCCCAGGTGTTTGCCGGCGCGGGCGCGGCGCCCCCGGGGAGCCCGACCGTCCCGCAAAAGGACGAGGAGACCGAAGGCGCTGCCGAGGCGGGGGCCGGCGAAGCCGCGAAGAAGGACGCCGCGAACCTGCCTGTCGGCGTGATTTCTGCGCCCCCGAAGCTCGGGTCCGCTGCGAAAGAGAAGGACGAGTCGGGCGCAAAGAAGGAAGAGGAGGAACTGGATCCCGTAGCAGCAGCCGCCGCCGCGTACGCCAAGGAGCAGGAGGCCAGGCAGATGCTCCTTCAGCAGCAGAACCAGTCAATGATGCAGGCCCCACAAAACATGGGCGGGCCGCCCTCCCATCCTGGCGGCTCACCCTGGCCCGGCGTGCCTTTCCTCCAACCGCCGCCGCCGGGCGCAGGGCCCTGGGGCGCTCCAGGCGCTCCGCACCCGCCTGCGGGGTCGCCGATGCCCGGAAACGCGCCGCAGGGGCCTCACCCGATGGGCGTCGGCCCCCCGCCGCCCGGCCCGCCAGGCTCAGCTGGGCGCGCGCCTCACCTTCTGCCGACGCCGCCTGGGGCGCCGCCAGGGACCCATCCGCAGTCCCAGATGGGCCCTCTTGGTATGGGAGGAGACAGGGGGATGCCTGCGATGCCAGGGGCGCACGCGCCGGGCGCCGCGCCGCCGGCGCCAATGTACGGCATGGGCCCTGGGATGGGGAGACCGCCTGCCCCCGGTCAAGGGCCAGGCGCCTTCTGTGGGCCAATGGGGTCTCCTGGTGTCCGGCCTCCAGGCCAAGGCCCGCCAGGAAGCATGCCCGGGACCAGCGGCCCGACTGGCTACATGGGATCCGACGGCAATTTCGGCATGTCTCACCACCTCGGCGGCCAGAGGCCGCCGCCCCCTCACTCGCACGGCTCGCCAGGCATGGGCATGCCTGGGGCGGGCGCGCCGTCTCCGTTCTCATCTTCGTCGTCGCCCAAACCCTCGCCGCCGCCCTTGATGGGCTGGGGAGGTCAGCCGCTCATGGCCTCCCAGCCGCCGCCTCCCGGCGGGCCGCCGACGCCTCAGGGCGACGCCGGACAGGGCGTCGCCATGGCTGGGCCCCCGCCGCCAAGCATGTCTCCTGGGATGGGGACAGGAGCCCATCCGCCGCCGCCTCCGCCGCCTCCAAGTGGAGGGCCCAGCTCGGAAGGGTTCGGGGACAGCTCGGGGCAGGGGGCTGGATCGTTCCAGTCGTCCGCTCTGGCCGCAAAGAACCCTGCGGCGGCAGCTATGTTGGAAGCGGCTCAGCAGGCGGCGCAGGCCGCAGCGTCGAAGCTCGGGTCGTCCAGCTCGTCGCCCCCAGCGCCTCCCGCGCAGTCGTCGTACCTCACCCAGAGCAGTCGTGTCCCGGGCATGTCCCCGGCTGCGGCAGCGGCAGCTGCGGCGGCGGCGGCGCTTGCGGCCGCGGCCATGGCTGCGAAGAAGAAGGGCGAGGAGGCCCAGAAGGTGCGCGATATGGAGACGCAGGCCCAGGGCCCGAAAGCTTCCCCGACCATGCCAGGCCTGGCAGGTGTCCCCGGGGGACTTCCGGGGGCCAGCGGCCACGCCCTGGCGGGGACGCCGTTGCCGTCTCCTCTGCAACTTGGAGGCGCTGGAAGGCCCGCCCTCGGCTCGGCTGGCTTTGCGCCTTCGCCTTTCGGCTTCTCTGTCGGAAGCCGCAGCGGCGGCCTGGCCTCAGTGGTGGAAGCCGCCAAGGCTGCGGTCGCCCAGAAGGCCCTCCTGGCTGCGAAAGAGGCCCAGCCCGAAGGGCCAGGAGCAGACGGAGGCGCCGGGACAGAGGGTGCACAGAGCCTGCCGGCCGGAGTGCTGGCCGCTGCGGAGGCTGCCAAGGCAGCGGCCGCGGCCATCAGCGCCTCGTTGGCCGGTGTGAGCGGATTCTCGGGCTAGGACTAGGGAGACGAGAGCCGGGAGAGAGATGAGGGCCGCGAACGGAAAGAGGCAGCGCGCGGGATGAGGCATGGGATCGCACGGGTCCTGTTGCGCCGCGCGGAGCCCTGTGGGGCAGGCTCTACGCGAGTTGTCACCGCACGCGGGTGCGTGGGGGCGAGAGACGGAGCGACGGAGAGAGGCTCGCGTGACGGATCGCGTCAAGCCTGTTTGCGCAGATGATTTCTCTCTGAGCAGGACGGTGTATACACTGTTGCTTCACGCGGTGGACCAAAACCGTTCTTCGGTTTGCTCCACGTCGACGCCCTCGTGCAGTCCTGCCTTTCTTTGTCGGCCCACCGGACGTTTCCGCAGCTTTTCTTTTCTGTCCTCTCTGGCCCTCCTCGCCAGTTGAGGAACTCAGAGACAGGCGGGCCAGCGCTTGCGACTCATATGGGGATGCCCACGCGCGCGCGCGAACGATTCCTCACATGGTGCGGCAGCTGCGGGGGAAGGCCGCGCATGTGGTGGGGAGCGCGGAAGATGAAAGTGAAGCGGCTTCTACGGGAAATCCCAGGTCCAAGCTAGGTTGCCTGCAACAGGAGGTGTTTGCTGGCTACGTCGACGCGTTTTTGGGTTTGTCGTCTCCGACACAAGCAGCGGTCCGCACGCAAAGTTGTGTGTGGCAGGGAGTCTACACATCCCTACACAGGCACGGCGACGTGCAAGAACTATACAGAGAGAAACACGTGGATTGTTCACTCATCGACCGTAACTGTATACATGTTTATACCCATTCGACGTTTCCATTCCCGGAACCGTGAATACATGTTTTTCTGTCGTTTTTTCTTTTCAGTTTCAACACAGGCAGACCGCGTGTCTAAGGGTATGTGCATGGCTGCCGACAGGATGTGCTTTTTCGTGCTGTTATTGCCTCACCTGCCGTTCGTACACCATTCCCGTCGCTCGCCTCGCTTCGCTTCACAGTCTGCCTCAATGGGAGTGGCGAGAACGGCTCAGAGACTCGTTTCTCTCGTCTTTTCCTCAAGTGTATAGACAATAGGAAGATTTAAGAAACAAGTGGGGCCGCCATACTGACTGAATTAAAAGACACGAGAAATCGTCACGCGCATGTGCACACATAGATATCCATGGACACAGCGTGAGTACAGCATGCAGAGCTTCAAACGGCAAAAACCGTAACGAACCGGCTAGGCGGCCTCTCGTTTCCGCACGTGCTACTGCACAACGGGCATTCACTTTCGCACGCCGCTGGTACTCGAACATCCAGAAGCTGTGTACACCCGGTATCTGCAAGTTGCGAAACATGGGGATTCACCAGCCCCGTCTGAGCTTCCAGTTCCCTCAAGACAGCAGCGCGACAGAGACACAGCACAGAGACAGATCTGGGACTCGGCGCAGTGCATCCGGAAATGTTCTTCTCCGGTAGAGAGCCCGGGCTAAATGCGGTTTTGCCAACCCCAAAAAAGGGCCCTTTTCGGACATACACAGGCGGGGACACCGGTGTCGTAAAAGTGTATCTTTGCTCTGTTACTGTTTGGTTTCTTCGTGGTTGCTTCATTCAGATGTAGAAGCTTGGACTGCGGCTCTATCAGAAATCCGTGGATCAACACCGAATCGTCGCTGGCCACTGAGGCGCTAGTGCAGCGGCTCCAGCTACGCGTGACCGCTGCCCGCAGCCGTCCTGTGTCTTGTTGAGATACGAAGAGACGAATTCGTCTTGTGGTTGGTAATCCTTGTGGGTGAACCTGCGGCGTCAACGAAGCGCCTGCAGATATAGCGGCATCTCCTTTCGCTTTCACGTGTTCCTGTCAAGAAGGCCTGCGCTACCGAGCCGACTTCGAGGGGTCGCTCCACTCGACGAATCTCACAAAAATATGTGCGGGGCACATGGATCCGACATAGCAGTCTCGCTGCGGTTTGTGTCTGGGGGGAACCAGCCACCGCGCACACGCGCGTCCGGCGTTCTGGACCCTGGAACTTCAGGCGAGGCGGTGCCTGCTTTGGAAGTTCCCACGTTTTAGTTTTGTAACAGATAAGAAGTCTGCATTGGTTTACTCAGCTGATCATGAGGGGTTTAGAGTTGCCCCCCCCCCTCAAAAAACGCCTCTCCCCAGTGAGGGGAGAGACGCGAGCAGCAACCAGAGGAGACAAGCGCAACGGGCCCAGGGCGGCAT
Source organism: Neospora caninum Liverpool (assembly GCF_000208865.1). Classification (NCBI taxonomy): domain Eukaryota; phylum Apicomplexa; class Conoidasida; order Eucoccidiorida; family Sarcocystidae; genus Neospora; species Neospora caninum. Next base: position 3,986,205 of record NC_018398.1, on the reverse strand, counting down.
GCGCGAAGACACCGACACTCGCCGCCACCCGGGGAAGCACCACAGCCAAGCTCGAGGCAAACAGATCATCTCGAACACACACCACCAGCGGTGACTCGCCAGACCTTGCCGTATACCTCTCTCTAGAAGCACTCCCTGAATGCCCACCTTTCCCTTCTAAAAAGAACCGACAACGCTTTCTTTCCCTGCCCTCGCTTCAGTCACCGGGTCGTCAGAAAAACACTCGCACCGTTTAATGCCACCATCTACGCAGCCGCCAGACACAACCCTGGGCATAACTACAGATATGAATACACACTCAAAGATACGCAAGCACATGTGTCGGCACGCCCTTAACTACATCATTTCCCCTTTCAACGCCGTTCCCCCTCAATTGTCCCGTACATGTTTTCCAGCACCACATCGGCGGCTCCTCGCTCAGAGGGGAAATCACAATTAAGTACATATACAGGTAGTTGTACTTTGGATTTTGCCACAAGCGCCCCTTGTCTCGGATCCTCGGAGCTTCGCCACCCAGTCTTCGTCCGCACGGCTCAGTCGTCCATCATGGAATCTTCCATGCCGCGGGCGTCTCCGTTGCCTCCGTCATCCTCGCCCCCGATGGCGTCGTCGTCCATCTTGGGGGCCAGGAAGAATTTCACGTGGCCAATGCACGAACGCGGCTGCTGCGTCTGTCTCCTGCCTTCGCGGGCGCGTCCCTCGTCGCCCTGGGACTCATCACCAGCTCGGTCGCCCCCGGCGCTTGCGGCGGCCCCCGCGGCAGGTTCCAGGATGTCGAAGCGAACCTCGATCGGGTTCTGGTCCGTCAGCGAGAGAGTCACCGAGCTGCTGAGCGAGGCAGCCTTTGCGAAGTAGTTCAGATACTTCACTGCATACGTCTGACAGACCGGGGAGTTCACCTGAGACAAGGCAGAACGAGAAACACGCGGAGCGATTGAGGGCCCGATCGACAGAACGAAGAGACAACCCGAGAGCGGCGGGCGCGCGAAGCGGGGACCGAAGGAGCCCAACCTTTCGCTGACCACCCGAGAGAGACACGGCCAGACTCGAGGACGTGCGACACACCGAGACGTCAGACGCGCAGAGAAAACGGAAACGGGCTTGTTTGTGTGCAGAAATATCCGACACAGAGAAACATGTCGAAGGAACCACGCCCGCTTCACCAAGGGTGAACCGTACAAATAGCATAGGGACAGATCGTGGCGAAACGAAAAAGGCGCGGGGAGGACACAGCTGTGTGTGAAGACAGACTGCCATCAGAGGGGCAAAACCGCGAGAACCACTAGGAAGGGGCCTTGGCGTCTCTGTGCGAGAATCGTGTTTTCGCGAACCTGAATTTCGACGCCGCTGTCGTCGCCATTTGCGAACGGCTTGGGTTTGAGTAGCACCTCGCCAACTCCGAGATCGCCTTGTGTCACAAACTTGACTCCCAATTTGTCCACCTCAACCCTCACGCTGTCGGAAAACTCGCCCATGATGCGCACGACGTTCGCGAACTCCCGAGCAGACATCTTCACAGTGACATCGTGAGCGGTTTCATCTTCCGGAACGCGAAGGGCGTCTTGGTCGATCGCCATCAGGCGCAAGCTGAAGCTCGAAAGCTTTTCGTCAGCTGCATGCCGCAGACAGGAGGACGCCGAAGAAGTGACCCCGAAGGACGGTCAGAGTGCGGACAAAAACTCCCACCAACACAAAGAAAACGGGAGAGAAAAGGACACAGGAGCGCCCACGCGAGACGGCGGCTGAATGAGATTCCGTATTCCGATGTGTCTGGCACCTTCCCCACATGCATGCATGCGCAACGTCTAGCTAACAACGGCCTGCATGGCTCGCCGTCCTCGCCGGATATCCGCCGAAGTTCACACTCGACCAAACTCCGTCTATACATACGACGCTAGCTACTTTGGATATCCCGCTTTCTGTAAAGTGCGGATCCATCGTTACGCGCAACTGCACGCAGCGGCGTGTTCACTGTCAAATCCGGTCTCCATTCAAGCGTCTGCCGCCTTGGCGGTGCGACATGTCGCCACACAGATTGCAAATGCCTCACTCTCGACATGGCTGCCTTTTGTTTATCACTTCCCCTGTACCTGGACGTCACGAGACAAGGTCGGGGGGATGCCGACTGCCGGCGAGCACACCCACCTTCGTTCTCGAAGACAAACGTGACGGTGTCCGAATCTTCCTCGTTTTGGATGCTGCACGAATCGGCGTTGCTGCAGAGCTTGAAGACCTTGCACACACTCGCCAGGTTGAGGCCGAGCGACCGCTCGCGGTCACAGCGGAAGTGGACGAAACCAACATCGTCGAGCTTTAGAGCCACCAGCGCCACGTGGGAGGAATCCATCGCCTGCACATCACAACAGTTGGCCCACAACTTCACACACCATGAACTACTGACCACAAAAGCCTAAGCATTGACACGTAACTTTATAGATGGCGATGTACGGATGCGTACGCATACGTATACAGCAATGCCTCTGTGCACACATGTGTATCCACTAGGCACTGTAATGTCTCGGGATTAAAAGAGGCACACGCATGCAAATGTGCAATATGTGCGTCACTTAGCCTTTATCCATACATATATCTACTTCTGTAGAGGCACAGGTATTAGAACTGGCCAAATGGCGAGTAGACGAGACGACCTCTGGAGACACGAGCTTCCCAGGCAGTTACCATTCTTCCCCACGCCCGAGGGAAAACGGCCCTGCTGCAGGCTTCACCTTGTGAAACACCAGATGCCCTGAATGTGACAGGAAACAATGAAGAGGGTGTTGATAGTTCTCTTGATGCATACACCCGGCAGTGACTGGATCGAGCATTTTCTCGGTTCCACACAATTCCCGCGTGTGCATCGCCGGTACCGACTTTCCAGGCGAGACAACGGAGAGAAATTAGCATAGTTCCAGCTCTGCAGTGAAGATGGGACGCTGGTGCTCACCTGAAGGCGGAGGCCGGTGTCATCGCAGTCCAAGTTGACGTCGCTGACCATGTCTTTGATGGACTCAAAGAGCCGGCGCAGGACGCTGGCGTGCTGCAGCTTGGCCTCCAACATCTTGGCGAGCACACGGGTAAAAGAGTTGGGGTAGAGTGAACTGGAGGAGCACTCGCTGCCGAATAAATGGTTAAAGTGCACGGCAACTGCGCGAATCAGTGGGTGTGCGCGCAGAAGGATGTGATTCCTAAGGCAAAAACGAAGGGACGGCAGACAGAGGGGCAAGCAGCGGATCACGACGATCGAAACGAGCAGAACCGGGCTTTGCGCCCAAGGAGCGACAGACAGCGAGAGGAGCGGAAAACCACAGGGTACGGATGTTCCCTCTTTCCCGAGACAGAGCAAGGGAACGGACGAGACAGCCAGGAGAAAGCAAGACAACAACAAAAGTGGAACACTACAGGCGCGAGGAACTGAAAGAGGAGGGTGGGCGGGAGTTGTGTGCGGGTCCCCCTCTTTTCTCACGCGCAACGGATCTTCAGGTGTACTTACAGTCGAGCTTGGTGTGCTGCTCTGCGCACGAGAAACCCACTTGACGCCGACACAAAATCCCAAGTCCGAAAGCCAGAAACTGCTGTTGCGATGAGTGTGCGTGAATGTGCCTTGGCAGTGCTGGAGTCTCCAAAATCGAATCCAGAAAGAAGAGACCTCGGGTCGACGCGAGTGCTTTGTCGCCACCCACCGGAAACCACAACCACGCATGGGCGTCCACCCCCTCCTACCACGCGATGCACAGCGCGCATGGCCCAAGAGGGCTTCTTTGCCACAATGCTGCTTTTCGTGTCCCGCCATATGCTGGGCGACTGTAGTCTGTGGCTGTCACCTTCTCACGGCGAGTCGCGTTTTACCAGGAGTTCTTCAGGGAAAATCAACTGTTCGGCTCGGAATCCGTCAGGAGCCAGCTTGCAGTTACCAGATTTGACGGAGCAAATAAATGGGTGGCGGAAATTGGCTCTGGCGGGAGACGGACAAACACGCGTTTCTGACTTTTAGAGAGACCCTGGCAAAGGCTGTTTGGACCGATTTTAGGCACAGGGGTAGTGGGTCTGGCGGCTCCGAGCCCTCGCTGAGGCGATCGCGAGAACGCGCGATGGGACAGGAGTTCGTTACATGCCCCAGAAAAAATTGCGAAACGGCAGCAGTTGACGCTGGGCGGCCTTCAGCTTCTTACAAAGTCCGATCTCGCGACTCACGCCGACTTATTCTCATCACCCTTTCTGGAATTTTATGTTTCCTGCCTCATAAAAGAATGGGGAACTGCAAAACAACGTCGACACTGCGACAGTAGCCCAGAGGCTACACTCGCCCCACACAAGTATATTCTCTAGCTGTTCGTCTGCCCGAACTCTCGTTTTCCTCACTTGTTTTGTCATTGCGCGTGCTTTTTTCTGTTTCCGTCGGTTGCATTCGGTTTCATCGTCTTGTTTTGTTTCCAAATTCTTCGAATCGGTTGCGGAGGTTTCCGCTCGCCGTCCTGGCGTGGCATTCTGCGGCCAACGTCAAGAATTGTTTGCTAGGTCTGGCGCTTGGACGACGAGTATCCGTTTTCTTCGCCTTCTGTCCCTTCATTTTCTCTCGAGGTTACCGCTTGTCTCTTTCACGACTCCGGTGAACGCCCAGCGTCGTCCTTGCCAATCCCTCGTTTACCGTTCCGGTCTGGGGCCGCCCCCCGTTCGATTCCCGTGTCGACCGTGGAAGTAAAAAGTCCTGCTCCGGGCGACTCTCTTGCCTCTTCTCCCGAATACCCCTCGTTTGTCTTTTCCTTTCTTTCCAGTTGCCGGTTTTTGCTGTACACAGGTTCTCTGGATCGTAGGCCGGCCGGCGCGCTCCCCCGCCCCCCCCCCGCCCGTGTCGCGCTGTTCGGAGAAATTCCGGCTGCCTCTGTCCCATCGCCAGCACACTGTTTTGACTTGTCCTTGTTTTCCCGTCGCTTCCTATCCGTTTTCCGTTTTGCCTGCGCCGTTTCATCGGGCACGAGCGGTGTCCTCGGTTTCTGCTCGAGGCGTCTTTCGCTCCGTTGCCGCACTCGGGTGTCTTTCGCTCCGTTGCCGCCCTCGGGTGTCTTTCGGCGATCATGACTTGTGAAGTTTAGTCTCTCTGAGCAAGATGGCGGTGAACGAGATTTTCCTTCTCTTTGAGTCGGCGCCCGGCCTGCTCTTGGCCCGCGTCAAAGGATGGGACCAGATAGCCCAGGACACGGACGCAGTCCAGGAGGCGTGCCTCGACTTTGGCCGCTTCAAACAAGTGGTCGAAGCGATCGCCTTCCACCCTTTCTCAGATGCAGAAGAAGCGATGGAAGTCCAACTCGCCATCACGAATGGGACGAGCTGCGCGTCGCTGGTGAACTTTTTGAACTTTAACCTTCCGTCGTCTCTGAAGAAGAAGAAAGGCGCCGACACAGTCGACGGCTCGGCGGCCCGAGCAAAGAGCCAGGCGGCGGTGGGCGTGTGTGACCCCGCTCTGGGGAAGAGTTTGGCGGACGCCGGATTCCAAATTGTGTTCAACTCCAACATTCAGGAGTTGCACAGAGGCTGCCGCCAGCACATGAAGAAGCTCGCGAAACAGCTGGGCGAGCTCCCGATAGAAAAGTTCCAAGTCGGTCTCGGGCACAGCTACAGCCGGTCGAAGATGCAGGAGGACCCGAGGAAACAGGACAAACCCATCATGCAGTCGATTGCTCTGCTCGACAGCCTGGACAAAAACATCAACGCGTTCGCGATGAAGCTCAAGGAATGGTACGGATGGCACTTCCCCGAACTCGTCAAGATTGTCGGCGACGCTGAGGCGTACTGCCGCGTCCTCAAGGTGGTCCAGATGAAGGAACAGTTCGACGCGCAGGTGAGGAGAACTCGACTGGAACGCGAGAGAGAGAACCCGCGCAGAAGGCAGAGAAGGTGCCGCCACGTAAAGCCGAGAGCCCGCGGCGGCAGGGATTCTTGTCTCGAACGATGCTTCTCACACGTGCCGCGCACAGAACAATAAAGTGTTGCTCTGACTGTACCTACGTCCATGTATATATATATATATATATACGTATATGTATATGTGTATGTGTATGCATGTATGTATGTAATCCCGGACATGCGTGTGTATGCGCTTTTCGTTTTTCCTGGACGTCGTGTCCTCGCCATGGCGCCACCATGCTCACCAACAGAGCTAGACGCGCCAGAGTCCGACATATCTCGACTCTGGACTTCTCTTCCGTTTTCTCACGACCCTCTTTCCGTGTCTCGGTGTCGTTCTCCAGGCGCAAGGCGAGGAGTTGCTCGAGGCGTGCGGAGGGAGCGAGGAAATCCGCGACGAGGTCGTTGCGGCAACCAAGCACTCGATGGGCCAGGAGATCGGAGAAGCGGATTTCGTCAACATCATCCGGTTTGCTGACCAGGTGGGCTTTTTTAGTCGAAGGGGCGTGCCTGCTCCGGGCACGCGAGAGCGAGCCGACAGACGTGTCGACGGCCTCAACGTTCTTCGGGAGGTCTCCTCGCCTGCCAAATGAAGCCCCGTGTAAAGCGAAAGTCGCGTACACTCCCCTGCGAAGTTCTGACCAAACAGTTAAATCCCCCCATTAGCCCCCACTTTGAAAGCGCTAGAGGCCGGAGAGTGTGTGTCTTTGGTTGGGAGTGCATGGGAAGTGCGCGTTGCGTTCCAGGCGGCGGTCGCCACACCAAGTGTGCTCGTGTCGAAAGCGATGGACCGTACGCCTCTTGGCCTGCTGGGTAGAAGGCTCAGGTCTGTTCTCCTTTGGCTGTTGCTGCCGTCGCGTGTGGGTGCGGACGACATCGAACCACACGCTTGACGTCGGTGAGCTTCGCGCTCGCGTGTATCACCTTCCCTGTGTTCCGTTCGAGTCCACTCTCGCGTGTTCGGCTCTGGCGTTTCGAATGCTGCACGTGTCCCGCTTCCGTTCCCTCCGTTTCGATCTCTCTCTTTTGCTCGCTATGTTGCCGCCTCACTCCCGCTGCCGTTTCTGCGCTCCCCGTCGTTTCCAGGCCTTCTCTCTCTGCTTCTGTTTCATCGCGCCCTCCGGTTTCTGCATCACCTGTTGCAACAAAAGTGTGTGTGGATGTTTGCGTGTCCTCTCTCCAGGTGCTACGTCTCTGTGAACAGCGACGAAACCTCCAGGACTACCTCTCCACGAAGATGGATTTCGTTTCGCCCAACCTCAAGGCGGTGGTGGGCGAGGTTCTCGCTGCGCGCCTCATCTCACATGCAGGTGCCCTCGTCAACCTGGCCAAGTACCCCGCCTCCACCATCCAAATCCTCGGAGCTGAAAAGGTAGGCATTCTGAGCCAGAAAATCCACTTGCGGCAGAGAGAGACGCAGCTTCTGCATCTCGCTTCAGTGTGACCGCTGCGGCCCGCACACACACACACACACACACACACACAAGGGCTGGCTACGTGGTGCACGAGGAACTTGCCGACCGACTACCCGTAGATCTGTAATCATGTGGATGCGATTGCACCACCCGGACTATGTGTGCATCGATTCTGTATCTGTATATGCCGGCGTTTTGGACTTGTATCCTTGTTGATGAAGGCAGATGTGTGTATGGGCGTAGCGCGATACAGGGCTGCCTGGGCGGAGAACAGGAAGCGTCTCGATGCTCCGCTTCTCCAGTCGGGCGTCCTCGACCGATCTGTTCTTTTTTTTAGGCGCTCTTCCGAGCCCTCAAGTCGAAGAACGGACGGACCCCGAAGTACGGACTCCTCTTTCACTCCTCCTTTATCGGTCGAGTTCAGAAGCAACAGCATCGCGGCCGCATGAGCAGGTACGGAGCAAGAAGGGCTTCCTGCGCGTCTCCGATCCACGGAGGTGGAGACGGGTTGTGGGAAGTTGTTGCGTTGCGTCACAGTGCGAGAGCGCCCTCCCTTTGAGAGTTGCGAGAGACAGAGATCTCGCAGGGACGCGGGATCGAAAGGTCTCAACGCGGGAGAGGAGCAGACTGCCTCTTTGTCGCTGTGACTCATATCTTTCCTTGTGCAGATACCTGGCCTCCAAATGCGCCCTGGCGGCTCGTATCGACGCCTTCGCCGACGAGGAAAGTCCAGAATCTGCCGACGGCGTGCGGTCGAACGTCTACGGCGTCAAACTGAGAGAACAGCTGGAGGAGAGACTCAAGTAAGACAGGAGACCCTAAAGTCCGGGAAACATGCAAATAGGGATACCGAAAGGTGTTCGTATGTAACCGTGTTCCCATATATATATATATATATATATATATATATATATATTATTCGCGGATGTGTAATCGTCACGTGGGCATGTATTTGTAGAGATCTGTTGTGCATGCGTATTTGCCTGTTGGGTGCCTCTGGTAGAGCAAAGGGTAGGCGGGGTATTAGGGGATAGGGCGTATCGCGAGGAAGGCCCTGTCGAGGCGATTTTCTCATATGAGAGGAGACACCCCACACAGGGGGGTGGCGGCGAAGCACGCTCGACGGGGGAGGCTCGCGAGGAGGACGGATGCAGCCTCCTGCAGTCAAAGCGGAGTTTCGATTCGCCGGTTTCCTTTCGTGTGACGGCCTCGGAGAAGAAATGGCCGACAGAGCGGAGGCGAAAGGCGGAAAGGGATGCATCTGCCGATCGGTGGTTGCTTTCTTCCTGAATCGGGAGATGAGATTTGTAGAAGACGAGAGATGTTGCGTTGTCCGTGGACGTGCGTTCGCTCAGATACCTCGCGGACGGCATTGTGCCGCGGAAGAACCTCGACGTCATGCGAGAAGCGGCCTCGGAGCTCCAGACCCAGGCGACTGCAGCGGCGGCGGAGAAGAAGAAAAAGAAGAAGAGGAAGCACGAGGAGAAGGAGGAGACCAATCCGATGATGGACGTTGAGCAAGAGAGCGGAGAGAAGAAGAAAAAGAAGAAGAAGAAGCACGCCAAGCCTGCAGAGGACGGCGAAGACGTGGACGGCGAGGAAGCGGCGGCGCCTGCCGAAAACATGGGCACAGAGAAGAAGAAGAAAAAGAAGAAGGCGCATGTTGACGCTGAGCTTTAGAGACGAGACCGAGGCTTTGTGACGTGTTGCGGGCAGCGTCGCAGGCAGACGCGCACTGGGAACTGGAAAACGCCAAGGCAGCGAAGACAGCGCTTGCGGCGAAAGAATGATGTGGACCACGTTCGGTCAAACGTGAGTTTGAGATGAGGGCGGCGACGCGCGCGGGGAAGAACAAGACACACAGGAGCGGGGACGTGCTGCTCTCTGTGGGTCATGGACAGGGCAAGAAATTCTGTTTCATCTCCCGGGACGGAGGCGAGGGGAGAAGGCCTGCAGTTTCCCTCGTCGTCAGGGACAGATTGTCGCCTCAGAGAGGCACCAGGAAAGCGAAAGCGAAGGGGAGCGGTGAGAATGTTTCCGTTTATTCGGTCGGGTTTCTGCGTCCTAAGCACGCCCGAAGGACTCCAGCTGTACGTAGATGAATCCCCTGGAGAGTAGAGAAGTAGTAGACCACCGAGTAGGAATGGAGCGGAACGGTGTGGGAAGTTAAGTAGACGGACAGTCAAACTTTGTTCGGCCGAGAAACCGCTGCAGACGTGTGTTTCGCTGTGAAAGCATGAACTGCTAGGTAGTGCGGTGTCGCGGTTGCGGAGTCTTGGCGAGGATGAAACTTCTGGAGGGACAGACCGTGGATGCGACGGCTCTCTCGTTTCTCCGTGCTTTGCCGTCGTGGCGCATCGTATTTCGTAATGAGAATTTCCTTAGTGAGCAGACTTTTGACCTCGCCGCCTCAACTGCGGCGCTGCATCTCTCAGCTGTCGTTGCGATTCCTCGGGGTCCCTTCGGTTCGCGAGAAGACGAGAGATAGCTCAAAGAAAGGCGGGCGGATGCAGGTGACGCCGGCGGCTCCCTTTTCGTTAGGCTCCGAACGGTGCACCAACTGTAGCGACACCAGCAGAAGTCAGGCGTTTCGCATCGCAGAGAAGGAAGCGTCGCTGACCTTCGAGGGCCCCGTTTGACAAAGAAAAGCGATTCGCACCTCCCGGAAGCGCGGCACTTACAAGGGGAAGAGGGCCGAAGCAGAGAGCAGTCTTACCAGACGGGGGGTGTATCGACAGTGGAGGGTAGGACGCGAAAACGAGGTTTGAAGCGAGTAACACTTAGAAAGGAGATGGTTCGCAGATACAGGAGTGTGGTCACCACCCATCCAGAAAGCAGCGGCCTCTCCCTGGACAAAAAAGGTGGACGCGTGCAGCAGAGACGCAGAGGGTTTGGGGCCGAACCTCGGCCTCAGTGAGAAAGGAATTCGTAGATCTTGTCTCTGTACAAGTGATCTGCGGTCCAGAACTGTATCACTCAAATCGAATAACAACAGAGACATTCGAGTACCTAGTTTATTCTGAGTGGCAGCGTCGGCGAGAATGAATGGCCAGGAGGCGGCTGAGGACAATCCAGGCCGTTTCCACTGCAAAAGCCGAGACGATTTCAGAGAAGGAAACGAGCAGCGAAAGCTGCTATAGGATACACCCTACCTCAGCGGAGACAGGAGAAAGGCAGTCCCAGCCGGCAAACACAAGAAGGGGCGGAGCCAAAAAAAAGAGCCTCGGCGGGTGAAACGCACGGGGCTGTCGCGTATGTGTGGGGCTATTTCCCGGGAAGGCGTTTGCGCCTCAGGTGCAAAGAGAAAGAAGAAAGCAGCAAACTGCACGCTATCAATGTGCCGAGTCCTCCGCATCCTTTCGGCAGGCGGAGGGGTCCTCAGTGAAAGTGTGGGGACATATATGTTCGCCTGTCGAGTTGCGTACGTCTGAAGGAGAGAAGGTGCGCTGTCTGCGACATACTGCTTGCACAGATCCGAGCTCGTTTGTCCTGCAGCTCTCTGGCAGGCACGTGGAGAGCGAACGGCAGTCTGTTCTTAAGTCGAGAGAGACTGAAGCGGCTTTTTCGGCTCCGCCCAGCACTCCAGAACCTGTCCAGGATCGTCTCTAGAGGCGCATTCATTCCATGAATGGAGTCAGAGCCAGACTCTTTTCTTCGGTATTGAAGTGTCCCGGTCTAGTCGCCCTTAACCCGATGCACGCATTCTAAGCCGTCGCTTCTTCTCCCTCTGCAGCTCTGCCGATGCAGAGTCCGTTTTGCGTGCGGTCTCCGTCGGGCCTCCGTACGTCGTCTGTCACCCGCCGTTCTCTCTCTCTCTCTGCCGTAGAGCCTTTTGGTACGAGACTCCCATCCTCTTATTGACTGCGTGGCCTTATGGACCTCCTCTTCCATCTCTCCCCTTTTTTCCTTCCTCTCTTCCTCTCTTTCACTCTTTCTCTCTCTTTCCTCTTCCTCGGCCGACGCTGGAGCCTGCACACTCTGTCTCGGAGAGTTTTCTCACAGCGTCGCGCGTCCAGGAGCCGGAAAAAACCATGTGTTTCCTCCCACCGGGCAAAAGCCACTGGAACGTTTCACTTGCGACCTGAAGTGTGGACAAAGGAACTGGATTTTTTTTCTGTTCTCGTTTTGCGCGTCTTTCCTCTCGAGACGAGGCACACCGTCCCTCCCCCTCTCCACGCTGCCGTGCCACACATGCAGGGAAAAAGTCGGCACGCCAGTCGGGCACAGTCGCGCTCTTTGCATCTGCTTGCCTAGCCGCGTTTTCGCGGTTGGGCCCGAAGAACAAGAAACACCCGTTTTCTCGCTTTCTTGTCTTTGTCAGATCATCGCCGAGGCAGAAAAAAGTGGCTGGGGGAAAGAGAAAGAGATGCAAAGAGAGGAAACAGGAACCTCTCTTTTCTGCTAGACCGACATCACGAGTCCGTGGGCTGGTGTCTTCACCCTCCACAACAGAACTCTTCTCTTTCTCCTTCGCTGCGTGTTCCGCCTCTCAAGAGAGACCAGGTCCACGCCCGGAACGACGAGGCAGAAAACAGGAAACCGCAGGCGGAGCGCTCATCCTTTTACACTTTCGCCACCCTCGGATTTCGTCAGGCGCCGCCGACGGAAACTGGTTGCTGCCGTTTTGCCTTTTCCTTGCCTCTGTCTCTGTTTCTGGGGAACAAAGACGACGGTGTTCAAGCGTCTTTCCAGGATTCGGCTGTGAGCATTTCAGGTTTTCTGGTTTCCACTCTCGGGAACCGACACACAGGAGCACAGGAGCGCCGGAAAGGGGGCCGCCCGGATCGCTGTTCCGCGCCACTGCACCGAAAAAGACACCGTCCTCTCTTTTCAAATGCTTTTCTTCTTCATCGAACAGAAGTCGGACCCTCTCCTGTCTATCCAGTCCAGCCCCATGCGTATCTATAAATTCGCTATGTGTTTTTTCATGCACACACATATCAGTGTTCCGTATGTAGCTGTCTCCGGTCCCCTGTCGTTGCCTTCTCGGCCCCGTGGGCGACGAGTCCCGTAAAAAAAACAACGACTAGCTTCGTCTCGTTTCCGTTTCCCTCTCTTCCCTCTGTTGTTCCTCTCTTCGTGTTCTCTGTCCTGACATCCTTCGTGCTCCACCCCTTACTCGGGGCTCGTCTCTCGGCGATCGCCGCGTCTCCCCTTTTTCTTCCGGCCTCCTGCCTCGTCTCGCAATCCTCTACTCATTGTCGAGCCTTCCATTCTCTCTTACTCCTCACGAGCACAACGCCGTTAGCTTTTCTTCTGCTCTCCTCATTTGCCGCCTTCCTCCCCTTCTTCCTCTTCCTGCCCTTCTTCCTCTTCCTCCCCTTCTTCCTCTTCCTCCCCTTCTTCCTCTTTCTCCCCTTCTTCCTCTTCCTCCGCTTCTTCCTCTTCCTCCGCTTCTTCCTCTTTCTCCCCTTCTTCTCCCTCTTACTCACCTTCTTCTTCCTCTTTCTCCCCTTCTTCTTCCTCTTTCTCCCCTTCTTCTCCCTCTTACTCACCTTCTTCGCTGTCGCGTTCTTCTTCGTTTCACGGTTGGCGACTGTACACATCTCTCCGCATTTGTGTCTTTTTCGTTTCGGACCTCTCAGCTTCTCTTACGCTTCGTTTGAGGTTCGCGTGTCTGATCGTCGCTCGTCGATTCGCGGGCCAAAACGCCTGCCTGCTGCAGACTCTGCCTTCGCCTCGGCGCGGCGCGCGCCCTGTCCCGGGGAAGCGCACCCTTCCTACGCCCCGCTCCCCGTGCCGTGGGGGCTTCCTTTTGCCTTTCAAGTCCCTTGCCCCACCGCCGCGAGGCTCTGTGCGGACCGTGTCTGCGCCATCATCCTCTCACTCCCGTGCCCAGTCTCTCTGTCAGGGCTCTGCTTGCTCTCGCCTGCAACCGACTGGACCCAACGCCGATGGCCGCGCATGCAGTCTCCGCCCTCGGGCGAGCGACGCGCGCGGGCCCCGTCTGCGTGTAGCGATGTGTCGCTTTTGCGCCAAGTCTGAGAAATGATTGTCATTGACGACGACTCGCCGCCCTCGGCGGCACCGGACGGGAAGGAGGGATGCTTCCCGGCCAAGCGCGCGAGCGAGAAACGCGAGGAAGACGAAGAGGAGTGGATTCAACGCGGAGGCTCGAGATGCCCCATTTGCTTCCTGGCCCTTTTCAAAGACGTCGCAGCACTCATGGGCTGTGGGCACACTTTCCATCTTCCTTGGTACGAAAGAGAGACGAAAGGAAGGGAAAGCGAGAAAGAGCATGAGAGAAAGGGAAAGACCGGGAATGCGAGGAAGACAAAGGGAAGGAAAGAGAGAGAGGAAGAGAAAGCGAGAAAGGAACACACACGAAACAGAGATCATCATGACGAAATGTACTCGACGTGTTGTGTGTCGAAGGAAGGCGACAGGGCAAGCGAAGACCACGCATGCATGCACATATACATATGTATGTATATATATATATATATATATATATGTGCATCTATCTGTGTATGAAGAGAGAGACAGAGGGACCAACGTTTGGAGACCGCGTGGAGCCAGGGTGTCTTCCAAGAGACCCGGACATTTTTTTAACGTCTTTTATCTCTCCCCTTTCTTCTAACCGTCCGTCTCGTTGTTTGTCTCCGGTGCCCTCTTCCTCTCGCTCTTGCCTGGTCCACTTCCTGTTCCCCGCCTCTGGCCAGTCTCGCAGTCTCCTTGCCGTGCGTCTGCTTCGTGTTCGCCTTCGATTTTGCTTCTGTTTCCTCTCGCCTTTCTCCCTGGCCGACGCTTGTGCAGCATCGAGAAGTGGTTCAAGCAGCGGGGCGGCCGAGCGCAGAAGCCTTCCTGTCCGTACTGTGCAAAGGAGTATGCTTCTCGCCGGTACATTCTCTCGCTTCACTTTGATCTTCCTGACCCTGCAGCTCGTGTCTCGTCTCTCCCATCTTCCTCGAGTAAGGCGCAACCCCCCACTTTGAAACGCGTTTCCTCTGTCCTATTTGTATTTGGGCTCGCTGTTCTTGTCCTCTTTGCGCTCCGCGTTCTTTTCCTTCTCCGTGTTATCTCGGTTTGTTTTCTCTTCCTTTTCCCTGTCCTGTTTTCGACGCTTTTCGTTCGCACTCGCGCGCGCTCAGCTTCGTTCCCGCTTTGCTGACTCCAGGCTCCTTGCGGTGCCTCGGCTGTCTCGTCTCGTCTTTTTACGGCTTCTGTTCGCCTGTGTGTTTTCTTCGCGATTTCAGGCGCTGAGAACGAAGATCCAGAGACCAGGATCCGCAGACTCGAGATGGTCAGTAGATGCCGTTTCCGGAACGGACGTTCTGTGCATCCTGTGCACATGTGGCTGATTCTGCGTCGAAAGTTTCTCTCTGCCCCCTGGGACGCTCCCGCGTTTCGCGCTGATATCTTCTCTCCTTCCCCTCGACCTCCCTCTCGACTTCTCTCTTCTTCTCGCCTCTCGAAGTCTCTCCCTCTCCGCCGCCTCCCGCGCAGCTTCGTTTCCATTTCTGGCGCGCCACTGCTCGCCTGTGTTCACCTCGCCTCGCTCTTTCTCCTGCTCTCTGCGTCTCGCACTGGACTCTCAGGAACTGAGGGAGGAGCGCCGAGAGAAGCTGGCCGCGCGAGAGGAAGCGACTTCCCGAGCTGCGGCGGTCGAAGCCCTTGAGGTAAATGCCTTTCTGGACCTGGCTCAAGCACTCAAAAGCCGAAAGGCAAAACAAAAAGCGAACGGCACAAGCCAGGCAATCCCGTCTCTGTCGACTGTCAAAAACCCGAACTGGAGCGAAGGCCACGCGGAGTTTCTCACGAGGCGTCCGTCCTGTTGCATATGTCGCCCACGAGCCTGGTGTTGGTGATTTGTTTTTGTCGGCTCGTCTTTGTCCTCGTTCTTTCAGGTCCATACGTCTTCTGCTGTCATCTGTGTGTGTCACCTTCCCATCTTCGCCGAGTGCTTCTCTTCGGCCTTTCTAGCGTTAGCAGTTTGTTTTGCCTTTGCGCCTCCTGTCTCCCTCCTGTCTACCTCCTGTCTACCTCCTGTCTCCTCTGGGTCGTGTCTCTCTTTCCCTCTCCCTCGCTCTGACCGTTTCGCCCTCTCTCTGATTTCTTCGCCCTCTGCATAACCTATAAATGCTTCTTCAGCCATTCAATGACTGTGCTTACCACGGGGAATTGGAAACAGAATGTCAAGATCTTTGCCTGGAGGTCTGTTACGTTCCGTAACCCCTCCTCCACCCCTCTTTCAACCTGCGCGTTCCCCCTTTCCCGCGCATCTCTGCATGGAGCTGTCCTGGTTGTATCCTTCCGGCACGTCTTCTTTGGTTTTCCTGCAGGCTCGGGAGGAGGAGCTCGTGCGTCTTCTTCGCTCTGAGGAGGAACAGAAAACGAAACTGGCCTCTCGTGTAGAGACTCTCGAAGAGGCACGCGTCCGTGAAGAAGAGAGCCGCGAGAACGCCTTCCGCACGTACGAGGAGAATCGACGCGTCCTGGAAGAAAAATACCAAAAGCTCGCCAAAAAGTGCCAGACTCTTCAGCTTTTAGCGACAGTTGTGTAAGTTCCAAAAGGCGTGTCTCGACAGTTTCTCGCTCCGTCCCAAGCTGGGAAGGTTGTCCCTTGTCCTATTCAGATCACGCGTGTCTTCTGGTACGTTCAGATCCAGCAAACGGCAAGGGGAAGTGTGTCTCAAAGGATGCTGCGGTCGACTTTGACGTCGCGTCTAGCGGTGCCGCATTCTCCGTGGATCCCCGCGCGTCTCTGGTGTTTTTCCGCGTGGCGTGTGTTTTCATATCGGCCTCCGCTGTCGCCTCCGCTCGTCCCGAGTGACTCAGCGTCACTGCATGCAGCATTTCCGGGTTCTGTCTCCTTGCGTCGTCAGGAAGGAAGACCGAGCCGACGGAGCGACGCTGCTGGACAAAATTCGAAAGCTCTCCGGACTGGTAAACGGCGGCCACGTTTCCGCAGAGGGTCGTAGAGAAACAACCCGGAGGAGAGCGAATGCCAGCGGGAGGGGTCAAAGAGAAGGAAAGAGAAGCTGCGAGCCTCAGGAAAGGCACGCGAGTTCGGGAGGAGCAGAGAGACTGAGACTGGGCGCAGGGGTGAAGACGTTCGGACTAGGCAGGGACGAGAGAGAGAGATAGGCCCTGCGAGAAAACGAGAGAGAGATTCGGGAAGGGAAGACGAGGGCCAGGCCAGCGAGCAGAAGAGAAGATGGGTGGGCGCAGGAAGAGGGACGACAAATGAACGCGGAAACAGGAGAGAATCCGCGGAAGCACGGCGGGGAGGTAGTGGCGCGGAGTCGCAGCAGAAAAGGACGAAAGCCAGCGATGCAAGGAAAACTGCAGAGAGACGTGGACGGAAAAAAAGAGGGACTGAAGGTCCGTGAAGAGTCGGCGAATCTCCTGCGGGCCTGTTTTGCTGCAGACTGCCGATGAGAAGCTCGCACGTATTATGCCGCTCGTCGAGTTCCTCAAAAGGTAACTGGGCGAGACGGAGAGCCGCCAGAAGAGAGAAAAGCGAAGGAAGACAGGACCGAGGAGGCGAGATGGAGACGGAAGACAGAGATCAAGGGGAACGCTGGAAGAGACCAGCCGTGGGGGGCTTTGGGCTGGGTTCTCTGCGGCCAGTGAAAAGCTGCAGGGGGAAGTGGCAAAGCGGAACAAAAGTATTCGACCGCTTCCGTGTCCAGTTTCCCACGTTTACCTTCAAAACGTGTTTTCACGATGTCGTCTTTGCCGAAGCCTGCCGGTTCGCCGTCTTTGCTCTCTCTCGTGTGCATTTTTCTGTTCGTTGCGGTCCCGTCCCGCGATTCTTCTCTCTCCTGAACCACCCGTTTGCGCTTTGGTCCTTTCTTGACGGTGCTGTCTTCCCCGCCACGCGCGTATGCTCAGGTCGAAGGCTGCGCGGACCGAGGAGATGAAAAAACTGAAGAAGGAAAAGTGCGTATGGACGAGCATCGGCTCGTGCACGACAACATTCTCTCTCTTCTCTCCGTGTTTTGAGGAGGCGCGAGAGACGTGTTCACACGCATTTGCTGGCTTTTCCTGCTGTTGCCTTTCCCTGTCTTCCACTTTTCTCGCGTTTTTCGCCTCTGCCGGTGTCGCATGTCCAGACTTGTTTCTGCGTGTTTCCTCCCTTCGCATCCCTTGAGTTCTGCCTCAGCCTTCCACTTTTCTTTCCGGTGTCGACGCATTTGCGTCACCTCTTCGTTGGTCTCGCCCATCTGTGCTCTTGCTGTCTCTGGTTTCCTCAGTTTTCTCCTTCGACGGAAACTCAGCGGATCTGCGCTTGCCGAGGCGACTCGAGTCGGGCCTCCGAGCGAAAGCAAACGCGAGGAGACGAGCGCGGCTTCCTCCACAAACATACCAGAGAGAATCAAAGAAGAACAGCGAGATAAAAGGGGTCCCTCTCTTCCTTCGTCGTCTTCCTCGGCTTCGTCATCCTCTTCTTCAGCCTCATCTACTTCTTCATCCTTTTCTTCAGCCTCGTCTTCTTCTTCATCCGTGTCTTCATCGTCTTCGTGTCCTCTCATAAAAAGTCGGTCTGACCGGCAGAGAGAAGAGAGGCGAGGCAAAGCAGATGTTCCGCTCCCATCAAGCAGGCAGCACACGCGCCTTCCGCCTGCTCCGCCCTTTCCTTCTCTGTCTCGCCGAGAGCGCGCAGCAGGCGGCGACGAGCCCCGGGCGTCTCGGGCGGCGATCCTCGACGAAAGGGTGCCGAGGGATGTGGCAAAGTGTCGAGCGAAGCATCGACCGGGCGACGCCGAAAGAGCCGTGGACGAGCGCAGAGGCGACAGTGACAGCGAGGGTGGGGAGCGCAGAAATGGCGAGATCGAAAGACAGGGCGGGAGAGAAGGCTTCGCAGGCAGACAAGCGAACCGCGAGAATCAGGATCAGGAGAGACGCGCCGCAGAAGACAGACGCGAGGAGTTCCCTTCGGATTTTGCTGGGGCGTGGCTAGTCGGTCGCCCTCAACGGGGCGACGAGCGGCTGAGTGTCGAAGAGGAGGAGGAGACATCTTGGCGGAAACGACGACGAGACGACGACGAGGATGATCGAGAGACTGCATTTCTGTTTTTTAGGAGAAGGCGAGCTGGGGATGGTAGGACGCACGTTCTTTCGAGAGATCTCAGACGCGCCGAGGCGAGTCGCGAGGAAGTTAGCGGGCCATCATCTCCGCGCGTCTACCAAGTGGAAGACGCGGCGGACGCAGAGGAAGAAGAAGGATGGCGGCGAAGGAGACAAAGGAGACAGCAATCGACGGAAGTTGGTGCACACGACGTACAGGGTGGAGGAACACAAGACGAGCACGAGCAAGATGACGAACAAACGCAGCTGAACAGCGAGGTAGCGTCTCTGCTCGAAGACCCTGACACAACGGAACAGAGGGGAGAACCTGGGGCCTTTCCTTCGCTCCACACACGCCCGTCCCACTGTGAGTCACCCTCTCGTGTATTGAGCGCGAGCGGTAGAATCCACCGTGTCGCCCACCTCTCGTCTGCCTCGGCATCTTCCGGGTCCTCCTCTTCGAGTTCTTCCTCTGCCACTGCGCCTCCGTCTTCGTCTGCTGTTTCCCCTCCCTTTCCTGTTGGGTCGGCTTCCACTGCTTCCGGCACTTTTGTTTCCTCCGCGTCGATTGCCTCCTCTCAGTCTTTTTGGCCTTCCTGCGCCTCTCCGCCGCTGTCGCGCAACGCACAAACTTCGCCAGCTGCCGCCTCGGTCTCTCCCCAGATCGCACATGCATCGTCCGAGCACGTGCCCGACGGCGCGCGTCTCGCCTCTTGGGGCGACTGCCCTCGGCGCAAAGAGCAGATCGGAAGATTGTCAGCGCGCGCGTGGCCAGCGGGGATTTGCGCGTCGCCTTCCTCTGCAGCACGAAGCAAACAAACTGCGTCCAGTGTTCCTTCCTTCATTGCTCACTTCCTGAACTCGCCGTCGCCTAGCGCCGAAAAGCAGCGAACCAGAGACCCAGAACTTCGCGACAACGGGGAAGAAAAGGCCTGCGCTTTTCCCGGTGGAAACGCGCAGGGCCCCCCTTCTGTCTCAGCTGTACAGACACCCCAGCGAACGTGCTCCAGGGGCTCCTCGCGTCGGTCCGTCTGGCAGTCAGAGAGTGCAGAGTTGTCGGCTGAAGTCTCTGGAGGAATCTCCGAAAACAACACCGACGAGGCGCGGGGGCCTTTTCCTGCAGATGCAACTTCCGCTAGGGCGGTGGTGCAAATCGGCACTGTGCACTGTGGAGGATTCCTGGAGACTGCTGCGGTGTCTTCGCCCTCCACCTGGGCCCACCCAAGCGCGGCAGCAGGCTGCGCGCCCACCACAGTTGACGAACGGAGTTTGTGTCGTTCACACTCTACGGTGCCGCGTGCTCCAGACAATCCTTGTGGCGTCACCACCCCGAACATACTCAGAGAGTCGAGGCGCTGCGCCTCGCCGTCGGGTGTTCGTACACCTCAAGACACCCCAGAGGCGAAACGGGCGGGTTCCGCATCACGTGGACGGCCTGCCGAGGATACCAGCGGGCAGAGAAGAGCGCCACTAACGAGGGGCCCTCGCGTCGTGGAATGTGTCTTTCGTAGATGCGATGCACCAGAGAGACATGAAGAAGTGGAAGCTGGAGAGGCAGACGATGTCAGCTGCGAAAGTGACCAAGAGACGGTTCGAGACGGCCCGTCGGACACGACGGATGGCAGCTCAAATGAAAACCTGAAAAACGAGGTGATGCCCTCGACGTCCCGAGATGAGCGAAGGAAATGGGGGTCTCTGCAACCGTATCGCCCTGAGAGCTTGAATGCGGGATTCCCTTCGGTAAGCTGAAAACGTTTAGCGTTGGAAACCGCTTTATGCAAGTGCCTAATCTCTACCTTTAGAGATTACTCAAGTGGGATTGACCACCCCCGTGATATACGCTACACAAAGGGCCGGTGCGATCTCAGTTGTAAGGCCCGTTCGTCAGGCTGCGTGCGCGCTCACATCTTGCTTCAGAAGAGGAGTGGCAAACATTTAAGGGTATGCCGCCGTTGGTGCAGGTGGGGTATCGACTGTGGTGTTTGTTTCCCCAGCGAAGAGAACTATGGGGGCGAGGAAGGTTCAGTTGTCGCGAAAGCCGCCAGGCGTCTCTCTCATGGGGAAATTTGGCTGCAGATGTATGTACTGCGACGAGTGTCCGGCTGCTTCGATCTGGCGGGGCCTTTCCCCAGTTCGACCCCAAAAGGTGATAGGGCCATCAATGGTAAAGGCTGTGGTATGCTTTGAGACGTGTTGATGCAAAGCTGTCAGTCGCCAGCCGACTTAAGGAAAAACGCTTCTGGGGCATGCTTGGCTCAAACGATGAAATCGTTTTTGGTGGCAACGAAACACCGCAATCCTTGGCAGAAACGTCAAGCATTGCTTGCGACGCCGACTCTGCTGCGCCTAACTGTTTCCCTCATCCCGTTCATGTACTGTGTTTTTTGTGTCAGAAGGGAGCGCCGGGCGGGCGGTCTCGCCGCCGACATCCCACGAAAGTGAACAGCCCAAGGTCGAGTGGACGGAGCTCCACGGAGCCGGGGGTCGGCGATCGGAACCGTCACGACCCTCGGGGTGTATCTGCAGGTTCTCTCGCGAAGCTGCCTAGTCGCTCTAGGCTGTTGCACCCGACCAGAAGCTCTGTTGCACTAGGGTCATTAATGAGAGGGAGATTTCAAGTTCAAGGAATTACTTTTGCGGGGAAGAATTCTGTCGAAAAACGGCTGTTAAACTAATGGCCTGTGGCGTCGCCGTGAACACGCCCGCGCTGCCGTGGGACTGGAGAGCGGCGCTTTGGGGTGACGAGTTTCAGACGAAGCGAGGAAACAGGAGGATGTCTACAGAGTGCGTTACCCAACCAGGACGGAGAGACTGTCAAGACCCGGTTCTGAAGCCACGCATGTAGCGACAACAGTCTTCACCGGCGTGATCGGTAGCTCGTTGCATGCGTCTGCAATTTGGGAACTCGTCGGGGATGTCTTGCGTGTTGCAATGCAGATATGTGCACGATACAAGAGCGTTGTAGGTGGGTATATTTTTTCCTGGGGACCTTCCACAAAACTTAGGTACTGTAACGAGTAATGTATCTGGCGTCTATGTGTGTATACTCACATGTACCACGTACGCATTATATGTGATACACACATGTATACGTGCAGATTCTGTTGCTCGAATTAATGGATCTCGAGGAGGTAATGCTCCTGAGTCACGACAGAGGGTCTGATTGGCAAACCGTGCGTACTCGGTTACTGGATCTTCTGCCTCAGCACTACGTGCAGGTGTCGCTGTGCGATGTTTTATATGCTCATGTCAACGATGAGTTCTTGGCAGCGGAAGCTTCCGTACTTTCCCCCGTTCTCTTTCCTACAGCATTTCGTCTTCAGCACGTCACACTGCGGTGCTGTGGAACAGATATACATGTCGCAAAGTGTCCGTGTCTTCTGCATCGTCACGGACGGGTGAACGGAGCAACTGTCGGTCTTGAGAGACTGAAGGCCGGAAATTTATGTCCGCACACACGCGTCAGCATCGCTGGTGAACTGACTGCGAAAACAGGGTTATTCTTTCAACTTCCTAACTTCGTTGCAACACACCTTATGAGCCACCGAGCGAACACATATCCTCACAGAACCAGTGTACCGTGTTACAGTGGTGAGTTGCACATGTGTGGAACAGGAGGCATAAATATAACTTATTCGGCTAAACTGAGCCAAGATGCTCAACGGTGGCGTTCGCGCCATGGTTGCGATAAAAATGATAAGTCAGTATACGCAATTTCCCAAGAGTTGACTTCCAGAGGCATGCTCGAGTCTGCGCATATATATATATATATATATATATGTATATATATATATATATATATATATGCGCGGGTTCGCAGACGGCAGCGCTAAGATAGAATCTCCAGAAGAGAGAAAATAGTTTTGTTTCCGTGAAACTCAACACCACGCAAAGAGTTCTCGAGTAGCTTCCGGGTGAATCCCCTCTAGCAGCATCCACTTTATCTCATCATTCTGATGCATAAAACCCGAGGAAAGGAGTTGGGCTGAGCCGCCGATGTTGCGTAGAGACTCTAGAGCTTGCAGGGAGTCGTAGTCGTGTTTTTTCTTCGCTCCGGATGCAGAATGTATTGAATATGCTCAAGGTACCCTGGAGGGACATCCATTCGATTTAAAGGCTCCATTTTCGTCGAGTTCAACAAGGCTTCGTACACTCGGCCGTCGTACCTGCACATATACCCGCACGTCGAGTTGAATGAAAGCTGGAGCACCGCGCTCTCTGCGCACTGGGACAGGGTCCAAGGCACTCACACGATTGTTGCCTCGGTCAAAAACACGCCTCTAGGCAAGTCGAAGTGCTTGCGATGGATAAAGTAGGGAGAGCGACAAAGACGTGTGTGCCGGAGAATTCCGCGCGCGTTTGTGCTTGGACAACGCTTCGCAATCCCGTTCTCACCTGCCTAACGCAGAGTTCAACAACTGGTCTGGGATCCAAAAGGCGTCAGCAATGGCAACGGCATTCGGGCGGATTTTTCTCAGAACAGATTTGAAGGCAACCATCAGGCCGTCGTGGTGATCAGGGCCAAGAGCTCTTGTAATCACAAACTCCCCAAAATGCTCATCGCACCACGAGTGGGCGAGGCACAGCCACAAATCGACCCAGACTTCCCGCACCTCATCACGCTCAACACGCTTCACCGCTTCAAGAAAGAATTGCAAAACAAGAACTTCAGCATGCGCCGTACCCAGACGAGTGAACTCAACCTTGACCATATCTAGGGCTTCCATCATGCCTTTTCCATTGCTCGTCTCCGCCGCAAACTGTTGCGCTGCCTTGTAGACCAACCCACACGATCTGCAAACACAGCAACAGTCTCGCCTACAGCCATATATATGAATATTTGTACTCACAGTATGGACAAAAAACTTTTCTCGCGCTTCCACGCTATATACACTGTATGCATGTAGACACACGCATTTTATTCTGCATGTCCATATTCGAAAATACGTGTCGGTAGAGCTGGTAAGCAAAGGGCAAAGCCCATACAACCCCCATTGAGCGTTTTCAAGTAGAGGGTGATGCCTAGACGCACTCGGTAGTTGTTAAAGCAGCGCGAAATAGCATCTTCAACGGGTAATGGAGTTTCTTCAATGCCGTGTTTCCCTCTCCCACGGCCGGCACCCACCTTCTCTTGAAAATCTCCAAAAGCCAGTCGAGATCGAACCAAGGGGTGTTTTCAGGAGCGGGAGGCTGATGATCTCCAAAGGGGTCGAAAGTATGAATATATTCGAGGGTGGTGCCAATAAGCGAGTGTTTGGGGGCTTTGTTAGTCATTCTCCTTTGGACAATTTTCAAGAGCACGCGCGCTGTCTGGACTGAAAGAACGACTCTATCACCCTAAAGAACAGCAAAGAAGAAACGGCGTCGTGGAGTGGAAAGCAACGCGTGTGGTTGTCTCAGCGTGTACTCGACAGTGGTGCCAGACATGGAGCGTTTTGACGCTGCATCGCCTTCCTTTGGAGAGGCTTTTCCATAGCAACGCAAAGAACTAAAAGACCAGCAATAGATAACGTTGAGCCTTGCGCACATTAAATCATACACAATGACGTAATTAAATATGTACCTCATATGTGGCGACCGGCACGAAGTTAACGAATTGGATTGGGATGCCTGAAGCAAGCAGAAATCCATGACCTCCGCAGGCCTTTCTGCACTTTTCCATTCCGTCTGCTACGGTCAGAGACATCATCGCTTTGAGGCAACTCGTCACTGCATGTATTTCCTCAAGTTTCGACAAATCGCCCTTCTTAGAGTCCTCCTGGAAGGAGAAAGCACATGACAACAAGGGAAATGGAGAAAATGGTGATTCGAGCTGCCGACGGAGGTCGCGACATCGTTTACACGAGCTATGACGTGCCTCGCATTACGCTCACTCCGTGAGATGAAAGCTGTACAGTTACAACGAAAGGATGATTTAGCCGTGACACCCATGAGAACCGCGCTGACTACCGGTGAAAAAGAAGGCTCATCGAAAACTCAGAACAAACAACAGACACCAAGCGATTCTCCGCACCCGAACACAGGTCCACCCTTCCACACACGATATAGCTTTTTCGGGCGCCGCCTAAACGCAGATCTGCGCAACGTACATCAGTGTGTCCCTATATAAAATCGATACATCTCTGCAGACGGAGATAAAGGCCTGTGAATAGAGGGATCTGTATATATATATATGACAAGAAAAAGCTGGTATAGCCAAAACACATCTGAACGCGTTTTTCTGAAAAGAGTCTCAGACCTGCTCTCCTTTCTAAAACGTAAGCTTACGATAAAGGCGTTGTAGAATGAATCCATCCATATCCCCGTGACAGTGTACGCAACAGCTGCCGCGAGGAGTGGAAACAGGGTGATCTGTTGAGTGCTGTAATCCAAAACTTGAACTTCTGCTTCCCGACTGTTGTCCATGCTTTCGGGCTTCTTCAAAGTCATCGGAAACTGCCGCCGAACGGCACTATACCTGAGGGCGGCGCAAAGGCATCGACACGACAATGGTGTTGTCCAGAAAGGCCATGCTTTGTTCACGTTATGATTCCCAACACAGCGTCAAACCGAGCTGTACGCTACAGTCTACGTACGTACAATGGGACAAATCTCTGGCAAAAACTACCACACTTGCTGGTTAAGGCATAAGACATTCAGTTCCAAAGATGCGTGTCACTGCCCGTTCCTGTAGCAGATCAACGAGGGGGACTTGCCTCAGAAACAGATGTCAGCGAGAGTCCTTTACAAGCCTGAACTGGCATTGCTTGTCCAAGATTTTTCGAACTCTCTCACCGAATGGCTATCACGACGCTCTTGGCAAGCTGCGGTCCAGCAGCCATGATGATTTGTTTCCGTGTGAACGTCATGGTGCCGTACATGAGCTTTTTACTCCCCAACGGTTGATATTTTCCGTGTCTATCCACATGGCAATACTTCATCAGCAGGTTTCTGCGTGGTATTCGTACGTTGCACAGCTGAACACCGCCATTGTCCATGCTGTTGTAGCCAAGCTTTTTGCCAATGTGAAACAACGTAACCCCAGGGAGACTTTCGTGAGTATTTAAGTCACGGACCTGGACGAAGGAATGAGTTTGCAAATGACAGGAACCAACGACACGGAATTTCGAATTCATTCCTGACCGCAAGCGGTTGCTTTTCTACGGATTTTCCATGATGCACAACGCGACACAAAAGAGAATAGCAATGCTGGTACATTCGCTATAAATCCATCGTTATCACGGATACACACTAGAAGGCACAAGGATGCATACGCCGATTATATACAACCGGAAACAAACTGGTGCACTAACTGTGGGTACGTTGCCAAGTACAAGCGGGGCAGCTTTTGCCTAACCTGAAGGATGAAAGGGTGTACTCCGTAGTCTTTGCCATGGATTCGAAGACGAGCCATGCATACACAGTGCGTACACGATTTCGCCAGTCCGCCCGGCCACCATTTCGTTGACTGGAGGGAGGGAGTGTTAAGAATCCACTCGTCAGTCTTGTCATCAAAATCGGCAGTAGTTTCCAAACCTGAAACATTCGACCCATGAGCTAACTCCGTCTGACAGTAGGTGCCTATAATCCGGAAATCCTTGGCTAGTGGAACCCAATACCGTGACTGAAAAAAACGACACACCCAACAATCGGACACGTTTTGCCGGCCGTTGTCATCCGACGACGGAGCGGGAAAACTTCAGGGACGAAGCATGGAAAGCCGCCGCCTGCTAAGCATAAAATTCGTGGCAGTTAATGTCGCTGGACCCGGAAAAGGTTTGTTACCAAATACCATTAGAATGTGATACGTTTGGTTGCAAACGGTGGTAGTCAGAAACGATACAGATTACATTAAACGAGTCCGGAAGGGAATTGCTTCCGTATGGCACTGGCCACTGCCAGTCCTTTGTCTATGGATGAATTAGCTAAGTAGCTTCGTGTATCAGTTGCCATGCCTCTTGATGCATGTATGGAATGCTGTAGTTACGTGTGAGGTACGCCAAATACCATATGAAAGCATCAGCATTCCACACGAGAGCACAGTAGACATATCTGGGCAGAACTGTCGAGTTCTGACTTCATTTATGGGTTCAGCGAAAGATCGATATATCGCGTATAACTGAGACACCGCTTTGACTACTATTTGGCTGCTATACATTTCACATCACACTAACACATTTACGTCATGGGAGTCTCGTGCCCGGTCGCCATGATTGTTCCATACAACAAGCCGGCGACTCACATCCACGTCGTGTCAACCGGCAGTAATAGAGTTCTACCGTACCGGAAAGACTCTCTGAAAAGCAACGCAATGCCTGCGGCATTCATTGTCTGCGAAAACTTAGTGTCGCTCCGACGGGAGGCGCCATGGGTCCTCCTTCCAGTTTAGCGTATCTTTCATCTGGCCCTATCTCCTGTCAGTTCAGTGTTCTCTACACACGAAGTGCTACATCTGCCCACATGTAGACTGGCAAACTATTAGATCTATTCGTACGGATATCTATAAACGGCTATGATCAAACGCGTTGTGCATGTAAGTCGATATAAACAGAATTACATTTACGTAGCTGTACTAGTATATTTGGGATCAAGGGCAACGGTGCAAATTGAATGTTTCCTGTACAGCTACACGTTTTTCATAATATAACGTCTTCTCATCATAAAACGGTTCCCTCACCTGCTCTTCATCACACATGTTCTTTAGCGTTGGGAGGAACATGGTTAGGTGAAGCATAATAAACATATCTTCGCCAGCCAGGACCTGAAGAGGACCAATAGCGTCATCACGGTCAATCAACTTCAGCTGGCGAATGACTTTCACAACTTCCTCCGCTAGCCAGCAGCCCCGGACATACTGTTGTGTGGTTCCGTCTGCCGACCACAAGTATCTCAAGTCAAAGGCTGGATTCCGGGCAAGAGCCGAACGGAGCTTCGTTAGGACTGCAAAATTCTCTCGACCATACAGTGCGTAAGTGAAATCCGGAATTCTGAATGAACATCTTTTCCTCTCGTACTCCAAATCTGGATGCACTACGCACCCGTCCAACTCTGTTGTTGCTGCCCCACTCATTGTTGCGTACGTGGATGCAGAATGGAATATACATATAAAGTCTCAACGTGACAAAGCAATTTCTGCTGGGTATACGATGCTGGGCTACGTTCGTGCCATCACATCTTCCCTCTGAACAGGGATCGAGAAGCGGTGCAACAGAACGTTTCGAGAACGGCTGAGTCCAGGACTTTCTTTGGTACAGGAGATGGTAGTCCTTCACGGGAAAAGACGAGTGGGAAAAAACGGACATGAAAAACGCCAACCAAGAATATTTCTTCCGAGAGACTTCTGGAAACAGTCACGGATTTGCGTAATCACCATCCGATTTTAGACCGCACGGCATAGTTCCTGCTGTTGTCTCTGAAGTTCGATTCTAAATCACACTTTAAAACCAAAATCGACCGGTAATGCTAACAACACACCTTCCGAAACCCCCCAGCGAGCAGCCGCTTTGGTATTAGGGTAGCCGACATACTCTACATGGTAAGCTCAAACATACTTTATCGACGTTACCCTAGATTGCATAGGCTACTTTCCGAACGCATCACATGACTTTGTACAGCAACAATATAACGGAGCGAAAACCGTGTAGCCCCTGAAACTGACATGTACCAGACGCACATTTCGAACCGCTCGACCAGCCGTAACATGCCTCGTACGTAGCGCTTTTGAACAGCCGTATATGGCCAGGAAACTCGCGTTCGAGTAGCCAAAAACCCTCGCCAAATAGGGAAGGCAGATGTAGGCGGTCCCGTAGATCCTCCTCGCTGGAATAGGCGTTGACTGTGTTGCCAATAGAGACGACGTACACAACGAAACAGCTGGTGTCAATAGATGACGGGCCCTGGAGGAACAGTTGTGGTTGGCCGACTGTGGACTGTCAAAACCACTTTTTTGCACGGCGTTTTTGCCCAGGAGGTAGTCAAGAAAACTAGAATCTCTCCTGGGACAGCAGCACTCGCTGTGACGCCCAGGTATCGACAGTTTCTCGGATGCAGGGCAGAGATAATAGTAGTGTTCCTCCATCCACACCCCGACGAGGAACCATCGCGCAGTTAGGGGGTGCTGGAATAAGAAACGTGATCAGTGTTTGTGGTTGAGATTCGTTAGGAAGACAGTCTGAACTTTGTACGGTGATGGGCCGCCGGTAAGGTGAAGTGCAGATGCAAATTGAAAATGAGCAGCATCTTCGGAAGTATGATAGTCGGTGCCGCGCAGCTCGTCTGTGGTCCTCCAGCTGGGTTCAAAACGTCGTGAGACATATCCGTCCATATCCGATGTAAACGTGAGAATGTATTGTAAAGTATTTCCTTTAGTACGAAAGGACCACGGAAATTAAACCTATCGTGGTTCAGTCCGCAGCCTCCAGCACCATGGTGAATCGTTTTGCAAGGTGCTGGATCATCGATGCCCACCGCGAGCAAAAATGACATATTCGGTGAGTCCTTTTAGGGATCTTTTATAATCAACAATCCACGCACGCCTCTCAAGGGAATATCACCTTCCAGTACATAGAAGTTTTTGAAGCGGTAGCAACGCACCAGACAAGGATTGAAGCAAACGAGATCGCCGGAAGCCAAACAGTATCTTCAAATGACGAACTACATTCCCCTGCACCTGCAAATCATTGAACTGGGGACGGAGAGAAATAGGCTCTTTGGCTAGTGACGTCGCACATCGCACCCGATGTTTGGGGAGCTTGCCACAATGAAACACACTCACTCCGAGGTTTGTTAGTTAGACTCGCCGTTGCACTGCCCAGATTTCACGGCCAGTGTATTCTATCTCCGTGCGTACCCTGCGCGCCTGAGCTGGACTTATACATTCTGCCGTGACATAAAAGACCGCTTGTTATCCTATCGGACAACCCCTCTCTACAAAGGCGATATGTTGCCAGTGGTACCACTGTGGCAGTGGGTTGCTGCATATTCCCTAACCATGAACACTGAGACGGTACAAAACCCTATAGCGCGACATGACCACACTTTGTTTGACAAAGACGGGTAAGGGAAGGAAACTGCGTTGCAATTTCTGTCTCAGACTTCCTCGTTCTCCAGTAATCCATCCCGCAACTCCTGCACCACCTCTTCGTACACGCGTTCTCGACCAGGTGGGTCGTCGACCTGTTGCTACCCATCATGATTTGCGGAAGCGCTATTTTCCGTCACATCTCTGTGGGTACGTTATTCGAGGTAGCCCCGTTGTGTCCCCACTCTCCTTTCAAATGCCTCCATCGTTCTGCTAGGGCCACCTCAACGTCACCATTGCTAGCTCCTGCCGATAGATGTAGTCCCGTGATCCGTGCGAGCTTGAGCGGTTGCTTTTGCCCTCACAGCATTCTCTGTCTCACTTTATCGCGGATATTCATGGTTGGAAGCCACATCTGCGTACGCGCGTCCTACGAGTCGTCCGTTTCGCAGATGCCAACGGTTGGGTACGCGCCTTCTGTTTCGTGTGTCACATACTGAAGTGGCCTGACCCCAGTCAAGCACGCGGCCCTCGCGCGCTCGACGTGCAACATGCCAGGGATACCGATGCTTTGATAGACACAACTGGATGCTGTTTTTCGCTGATAAGCAGATCTCCATGTAGTAGAACATTACGCTAGCTCCCAGAAGCTGACTGGAGATTAGTGCATTTCGCAAGTCACAGGCCCCCCCCAAAGGCAGGAGCAAGTGAGACACCGAGCACCGCACACGCCACTCCCCGGGAACGCGCAAGCAACAACGCCGCGTACGGTTTTGCATAAAGAGCTGCGGAATCCAGTGAAAGGCTACACCGAAGCTTTGCTTTAGAGGAGTTGTTTCTGGTGTCCTCAATCGCCGCTCTATCGCTCTTCCGTTGTCGTCTTTCTGTACGGCCCTGCTTTTGCAACCAAGGTTCTCTTAACTCTTCGCCGAAGACGTAAAGCAGCATTGCTCAGGGATGAAGTTGAGGCCACCTTTTTTTCCTGTGAGAGAAGGAAACCGACGTTCAGATGAAGGTGTCTGTATACGCTGCGCTCGCACTGAGAACGGTGTGATGTGTTGGTGCTTCTCTCATTTCGCTCTACGCTTGCGCATGCATGTTGCCTCGGGGAACAGTACTATCGACGCTCTGAGGGCGTTGCGTAGACGAGGCCCTGACCTGTTGTGGGTACAGACAAGAAAAAAACTGCACAGATTTTTGCGCTTCACTGAGGAATTTGGGTTTTTGTCAACCCTTCTGAACACCGTTTCTCTCCTTTGTTTCAACGCTTCCTGTCAGCCATGGCGACAAATGCACAGCCGATCCCCGAACTCGGGGAGTTCATCATTGCGAATAAGGATAAACTCCGCAATACTGGACAGGAGTCAGAAATGAACAGGTGAATCTTAGATGCACGGTTGATTTTTTTTGTATTTCGTCCACACTGTCTCCCGTGTCTCGTGAGTGCTGCTGGCCTGACTGCAGCTTGTATAACACAGCGGGGTTGGGCGACCCCCGGAAAAAAAACCCGATCGGTGCTGCTCGTGGATTTTCTCACGTGCCGACATCGGACCTGCATTTGGAAGAGAAATGCTTCCGCTGTCGTGGCTACTTGCTTTTTACAATGGGGAACCGTAGAGACGCCCCTTGCCTGGCATCCCTGTCTCTGGTTTGGCTGCTGTCTCCTTCGGTTTGCACTTCGACTCCGACCCAGATAGACAAATGCGAAGGATGTATCAACTGCTCGCGCATACGTTATTTGGCGCAGAGACCCACACCTTTCGCGGACGGTTTTGTGTTTTGAACCCCTCCGCGAAGATGCGTTCGTGGTGGTGGCCAGTATCCCGGTGTGAACAGGATCTGTCTATAAACCCCGCTGTGCTTTGCCCATTCAGCTGCGCGTTCGCCGTCTTCTGTGCGTGGCCTGCAGGCTCTTGACTGCGATTAAACTGGCAGCGAAAGTCGTGAATCGAGAGATCAACAAGGCGGGTCTTGCGGATATCTTGGGCGCAGCGGGCAATCAAAACGTCCAAGGAGAGGAACAGCAAAAGTTGGACGTCTTCGCCAACCATAAATTCATCCAGGTAGACAACGTAACCAATGTTTACCAGCCCTGCCTTACTTCTTGCACGGGTTCACGCCGGATGGAAAAGCAGTGTTTTTGAGGAATAGACTGGGTCCGCGCCAAAAATACTGCAAGTCACCCGGCGCCCTCGCGTACCCTCATCGACACCATCTGATTCAGAAACAAAGGACATCCGTGCTGATATTTGCGGGGTTCCGAGAGTGTTTGCCACCCCAGAGGAAAGAAACTGGTAGCTGCCTGCCCACTTCACACACGTAACGGTATCTTACGTGCATGCGAACTGCGGTGCCTCGTCTTGGGGAAAGTAACACCGCCCGATCGCTTATTCGTGTTGAATCTTTACTCGTTTCAGCCAAGAAAACGGGTTGCGATCCATAGTACGATGAGAAGGTTTCTCGTCCGTTCTTCAGACGTAGGGTTTGCACGTGCTGCGCGGACTTCCCAGGCTCTCGTCAATCGCGAAGTCGTGTGCGGCATCTGCACGGAAGAAGACGATGATTTTATCGAGGTTAACAGGGACGCACACTTTGTGATGCTTATGGATCCTCTCGATGGTAAGGCGAAGTCTTCCTTGGGTTGTGTATGCACAGAGAGCCCCGTAGCCGTGCACTGCAAATGCGCATGAAGCCTAGGGGATCGTGGACGATGTTTTTTGTCTTGACGAAAGCGGCATTTCTGCCGTCGACGAAACACCGTTGAGAATGCATCTCGCATTGGCTGCTTTTGGGTCTTTAGCCAACCCCTGTGTCGCGAATCTCGCTCCTTACAGACGTTCCAGATTTGGTTGTCTCTCTCTCAAATCCTCAACAGGTGCTTTGTGCACTCTCTTTCCTCTCTGCTTCCCTGTGTATGAGTTTGCTCGCGGACAATGGTTTGACCGACGTTGTCCACAGGTTCCTCAAACATCGACGTGAACGTCTCTGTGGGGACGATTTTCTCCATCTACCAGCGTGTTTCCCCACTGGGCTCGCCTCCCGAGATGCGCGACTTCCTCCAACCAGGGAACGCACAGATTGCTGCGGGTTACGTCTTATACGGGTCTTCTACGATGCTTGTAAGTCGACACCAGACGAACTGCTTGTCTAGTGTAGCGGCACGGCAGGCCAAGAGCTGAAGGGACCGTTTTGGGAGAGGAGTGGGAAAGAAGGAAGAAGATGGGGAGAGGGATTCACGCGAGGAAAGCAGACTCCAGAAAGAGCGAAGGAGAGGCAATTTGCGCCACGCTTTCGTAGCATGGCACGGTGTGTTTGGTGCACTGCACAGGTTATGACGACTGGCGATGGGGTCAACGGTTTCACTTTGGACCCTTCTCTCGGCACATTCTTCCTTTCCCACAGAGGCATGCGATTCCCGGTGAGTCCCCCAATTGGGTTAAGTTCTCGATTGCCCTCCTTTACGAACACTGCGTTTGAACCAGTCGACTCTGGAACGGCTTTCTCACTTTTCCCCGTAAGGTCGAAGTCGCGCTCGAGTGCGGGGCGGGAGCCATAACCTGGTGCGCAGTCGATGACGCTGAGCGCACGGAGTCGTGTAACTTGAAGCGCAACGGTGCCTGGGCTGCTGCGGCACGTGCACGCCCTCAGCTGACAGAGACACCATTTACGTCTCGAACGCTGCGTGCATAGGGAACGCAGGGGCGACGCGGCGCCTCGTTTCTCTCCCGGACACCACGTGCTCTGCTCTGGCACACAGCGGAGTATTTTCTGGGCACGTCACTGTGGACCGGTCACATACTCCTTCGCTACAGAGGACGATGCTCCGTGGTCTGCTGCGGTTGTTCTCCAGGAGAAGGCTCGTATCTATAGCGTGAACGAAGGCAACTACCAGGCGTTCCCAGAGGGTGTGAAGAAATTCCTGGAGGAGTGCCATGACGATAAGGTAGGATTCACTTCCAGAGCGCCGTAAATCAAGCGATCGACAAGCACATCTGTTGCCGGCAAGCATGCGAGGTTCCGAACTTCGGGGAGCATTCGTACCGCCCAGGCCCTCTTGGGTGTCTCCGCGACGTCGAACGGCTTCCAGCATCATATGCTTGCAAACCACTTGGCTGTGTGTGTCGCATACGAACGGCGGGTTTAAATCCGAACCCGTGTGAAAGACGTGTGTGATTGCTGTGACGGTTTCCGAGCTGGGCCCCCGCTCGTTTTTCCCCTGGATTTTGTATGGAAGCAACATAAAATGCAATACATAGCATCGTTTTAATGTTACATCAAAGACGTCGTAACGTCCAAGTAGCTACGATTCCTTTTTTTTGCTACTGCAGACTGGGCCGTTTTCACTACGTTACATTGGCAGTCTGGTCTCCGATTTCCACCGGAACCTGCTGCAGGGAGGAATCTACATGTACCCCCCAACCAAGAAAGGTACGCTCGTGAGCAGGTATCTAGAAGACGAAGGAAGCCTGAGCGACAGTGTCGGTACGACATCAAGATAGCTCTTTTCGTTTTACTATTACCAGATAACCAGATATGGTGGACTGCAGATGAACCGAAATAAAGCCAGAGCGTTCTCGTCATTTAGGAGGCGACTAGAGCATTCGACTCGGAGGATCCTTTCGAAAAGGGGCCCGGCGCTATTTCTTTCGATCCACACAGAAAGAGTCAACGTCACGCAGTTTGGTTACCGCTTCCGCTGTAACGTGTTTTTTTCCCGCCGGTGGACAATGTCGGATACTTTCGTGTCCACTGAGGTATTCGCGGCACATACACGCGTCCCGTGATGGCGTGGCACATGGTGCTTAGATGTAAGTGGGGCCGTTTGTTCACTTGGCGTCGTCCCTGTCCTCACTTTTTATCATTCGTCTTTTTTGCAGACAAAAAGGGCAAATTGCGGTTGTTGTACGAGGCGAACCCTATGGCGTTCCTCGCGGAGCAGGCTGGGGGAAAGGCGACTGATGGATTCGATCGCATCATGGACATCCAGCCGTCAGAGCTGCACCAGCGCGTTCCGCTCATGATTGGGACAGCGAGGCTCGTCGACCGTCTCGATGCGCTCATGGCCGAGCATAGTCCGGAGTGCCGCTTGCATGCCAGCTGCGTGGGTACTAACAACGCGTAGCAAGGCAACACATACCGAAGGCAGGGCCCTCCTGGCAGGAAAGAGGAACCCGGGGAGGGACTACTAAAGAGTCGCGGGATTCCACTGGCAGACACTTGAATGCAGGGCTACCTGAGATAGCTAAGCCGTTCGTGACACGATCGACGGCCACCACTTCCTAGTGTATTTTGCAAGTCCGTTCTTCGTTTGAGGCGATGCGGTATGGAAGATATTTTTTCACCTGTAGATTAGGAGAGAATGGCTCCCAAGGGTTCTGCACAGAGAGGTTGTATCCTCCGTTACTTGCTTCGTAGGGGAGTTTG
The DNA here is from genome assembly GCF_000208865.1 of Neospora caninum Liverpool. NCBI lineage: Eukaryota > Apicomplexa > Conoidasida > Eucoccidiorida > Sarcocystidae > Neospora > Neospora caninum. Next base: position 3,951,453 of record NC_018398.1, on the reverse strand, counting down.
TGTATCGCCATACGCATCAAGTCATTCGCTGTTTTCTCAGGCCACGTTTTGGAGGTGCTGTGTCGCAGTGGTGTTGACGGGCAGCGCTGGGTTCACATGGATATGTGTGAACAGTGTTTTTGATGGAGGAAACATCGCCTCTTATGTGTGCGTGCATTCAACCGCCCGGCGCAACTCTACATACGAAGAAATAAACAACACAGCCTCCGACGTTTCTTTGACGTGTGAACGCCTGTGCACGTAGAACATGGCCTATCGGCCAGCTATATCGCCAGGCACACACTCTATTCTGCCGCGAGGACAGTCGGGCCGTCACACATCTTCGGGAAAGACAAGTTGACTGACACATCTCAGTGGCTTTTCCTAACCACTGCGAAGCATTCTCTGCTGTGGCGCCCCCAGTCCTTCCCCGGGCACCTGCCTAGGCAGTGGGAGGTGCACTTGCCGGTAAGACTGACCCGCCTTCCAGCAACAGGATGAGTAGGCCAGCCGTATCCAGAAGCTCGCCACCGAGTCACTTCTTTGTTCTACCGAGAATGCGGAACAGTTGGGACACCTAACAGTTTTCCAGGACATTGCTGCGAGATGACTCGTCTGTTTAAGGATTCCCATCGTCGGTCCCTGAACAAGGAAACTTTAGGCCACCCTGAATTCTGTGAGCCCGCTGAAGTGCAGCGTTTCACTCGCTGAAGAACTCTCACAACACACTGTTGACCGGGTTTGCTGTACAGGTGTAGCCACGGTTTGCCGTGAGCCGGTGGTGTGTCTGAACGCGGCAAACGAAAGACGAGGTAACAGCTGATGGTGCACTCGATGCTTCAGAAATCGTATGGCGCTGTTTAAACAGCCAGCTTTGCTTGGCCGCGGTACCCACTTTGGCTGCTGCAAATGCAGAAATTCTACGATCTAACAGGGTCCTTTGGCCAGCAATTGCACCTCCCTCGGGGTTTGCCTCGTTGGCGGCACACCAGCCGGTCCTGATTTGTTGAGTCTGAAACACAAACACCCCATGGCGTGCGCGACAGCGTATCCGTTACTCGTTAAAAAAAAACACCAGCAGTCATTTTTGCAGAGCACTCTCGGGGCACCCTTATGAAGCTTCCAGAACGTATCTACAGCCACCCTGGTACTCTTATTAAACAATACATATGCCTCAGATACGGCAACAAACTGAATGAAGCTGTTGTTTTCGGACAGCAGCGTGTAACAAGAAAAGACCATGACTCACTTGGAATTCGTGTTTTGCTGTCGAAAAGCGCCAAAACTCTAACACGTCTGGCCCGAGACAAAACAAAAACCGGATAAGTTTGAAAAGCCACTGCAGAGTACTGGCCGCTGAGTTGGGGATTGCCTCTCATGCAGTGTGTGCCCCACGGCGGAAGGAATTGGCGAAGTATAGAAACCCTGAGCACACGTTTTTCAATCTGAAAAAATGCACGGGCAGTCGCTGACACATTGCTCCATCTGCCGCCGTCCCGGCCTCTGCCACAGGCAGATGCCATGAGCGATATATGGTCCGGTGGATCCTCGGTATCACAGGAAACACGTTAGTCCCCTCTGCTTGGAACGTCTCAACGGTGAGCATTGACACAAGCGATCTAAAGCGAGTCGATGCCGAATTACGGGACCCGCCAAGACCGCGTGCACGAAACTCCAACCGAGGACCAGTTCCCACGAACGCTGGTAAAACGCTAGACTCTACCTCGACGTGTAGATGCGGAGCTATGTCGCAAACGTACATGCGCACAGCACGGATTCTTTTAAAAAAATGACGTAGGATGTTGCTGCAACGCTATCCCTGCCTTCCGCGTAGAAACTCAGGAGCCCCTCCATTCTTGACATGACTCGATACGGTATGCCTTGCGGAGTTATGCTCACTCTGTCGTCTCTGCAGGCTCACGACTACTGTTGCGATCATTTTTTCTTCATGACTGTGGCATAGACAGGTTCCAGTTGCCACCTGCCGCCACCACCGGGGCTGGCACCCCCACGACCACTATGTCCGCTCCATTGAAGCGTCGCGTATACCGAGTTAATCGGTTCGCCTCCCGGCTCGGGGCCAGGCCTGTGTTCCCCCACGCTCGCTTCGGCTGAAGAACTCGGACCAAGCGGCAACGGGCCAGAACGGCGGCCAAACGAAAGGGTCGCGTAAGGCGATTCGTTTCGTGGAGGCGCCGGCCTCGTAGAGGGCGGAAGATTAAGGTCAGCGCGGACTACCGTCGGATCATCAGCTGGGGATGGCCCATGCGGTTCCGATTCTGGAGATGGAGTGCGTGAAGGGCTTGATGGATGGCTAAATGGAGGCAGGGGAGCCCATCCTTTGTCGCCAGCAGGATGCCGGCGCCTTCTGGGAAGACCACTCTCTGCGATTCCTCGAACTCCAGCGCCATACCTGACAAACGTTCCAAATATTGGCTCTTCCTGTTCTTCCAGCGGAATTGGGTCACGCGGAGGAACCGGCGGAATTGGGTCACGCGGAGGAACCGGCGGAATTGGGTCACGCGGAGGAACCGGCGGAATTGGATCACGCGGAGGAACCGGCGGAATTGGATCACGCGGAGGAACCGGCGGAATTGGGTCACGCGGAGGAACCGGCGGAATTGGGTCACGCGGAGGAACCGGCGGAATTGGGTCACGCGGAGGAACCGGCGGAGGTGAATCACGCGCCGGCGCTACGTGGTTATGTGGACGCGGGGACCCCGCCTGGCGTGGCGTGGCACCCCCACCGCCCTGGAAACCCGAGTCCTTCCCTTTCCTTCCAGGAATGTGTGAAGGTGATTCCTTTTTTTCCTGTGAGGCTATCACTGACCCGATGTCGCTGACAGAGAGCAAGGCAAAGACGGCACACAGGGCAAGGCGTCTGCCTGCCCCCGTCGAGCTTTTGTTTCTTATCATCTCATTCACCGGTCTGCGGGGAGCGAGACAAGAAACAAGACCAGTTAGCTGTGACATGAGTAGCCGTTACAATGGGCCACAACAAAAAGACTGGGCCTCAAACGTCGTTGTATTGTATGACAGAACCGTCCTGTTGTGTGAGACAAAACCAACTGTCGCGGCACGATCTCTGTTACAAAAGTAACGGCCACAAAAAAAGATACCAGCACGCACTACCGCTCAAACCTGGAGTACCCCTCCTGTGGTTGCGCGGCAAATGGCAGCGTGTCTGTTTCTGGCCATACCACCTCGCCAAGCGGTCGCAGAGCGCGCGTGAGGCTCACACTGTGGGAGGCTCGGCTTTGCGACGGCGATTTGGCCCGTAGAGTCACTTCTTCATTGGCTGTTCGTTTGTCTCCAGGACACGCGTAACATCGAGGAACCGTGTCTTTTTCCGATACAACTCTTGGTTCTCTCTGTACTTTCGAGGGGCGATGGCCGGTTAGCGGAACATTTCCTCAGGAGTTGGAGGCTGGGTTCGTCGGCACGAAATGTTCAACGGTCGAACAGAGTTGGAATGAGATTCCACCGATCCGGTCTTTAACCCTGCATGACATACGGAAACTGCTAGCCGCACATAGCCACGTGGAACATAGTTTGCAGCTGCCTTGGGGTGGTCATCGCAGGTCTCAAGCGGTGTGGTGCATAGTGACGCGGTGGAGTAGCGGGCACTCCGAGCCGCTGATCGACACAGATCGAGGACAAATAATGTCTTCAAAGCTCAGCGCTGATAAAATGAGAAGGCCAGCAGAACAGCGACATGAGGGCGGGACGTGCGTTTCTCATCCCTTTACCCTTCGGTCTTCAGTGCCATGGAACACCAATTTATCGTGTGATTCGTGGCACGCTGTCTGCCGGAACCTTTCGCTGCAGAATGCCTGAAGCGGGTGTGCGTGCGCTGGCAAGCCTCTGTCGTCCTGCTGGGATGATATTTACAAGTTGTTGCCCACGGCAGAATTGCCAGTGCCTGATACACGCATTAATCATTAAACGGAGAGCGTGGCTGCTTTCCCGCATGGTAAATGCGTTTGTTCTAGGACATGCTGAACTCGCCACGTCAGGCTGCCCCGTGACGACGCTATATCAGTGATTCAAGATGATGAATCATGTTTCGCCGGAGTGTCAGGAACCTTTTCATGGGCGGCGACACTAACGGCAAACTGCACCGTGGCAACAGTTGCCACTTTTCCACGTGCATCGGCCTCCTATTTCCATTTCATTCTGGCTGCAACCGTAGAAACATGAGTGAGAAGTGTTCCGGCACGTGGAACGGATCCCATCACTGGTTCAAAACTGGCATCGCACTTCACAAGTTTAAAGCAAAATAACTTTGGGAAGAGCTAAGCGTGACAGGAAGACAATTTAAGACCAAACAAGGAGCTCTGCTGAGCGGTGGCCCGGAAGCAGCCTAATAAAGTAACACAAACCTCAATGTAGCTGGTGGCATGAGAGAGTTGAATAGCCTCGCGGTAAACTTCGAATCTTCGATCGCGTGAGTTCACATAATTTGCGGCACCGTGTCGCTACGACAAATAAGGATCAAATATCCAATAAGCAGCTCAGACTGCATGCGCTGATGCAACCGGATGCCAGAGTGTCCACGAATCCACTGCGGCCACCAGTATTCCTGGAGGCAGGCATGTTTCCTTGCGGAAAAACTGCGTTGGTCGATGGCTTCTGTTCACAGTGTGTGTCGTACATGTGACCGGCCTTTTGTTGAATTCAGCGGCCGTGTTACGAGCTACGTTGGTCGTTACGATCAACCGACCAGTGACAGCCAGCCAACTGCACACACCGGACCAGCTGCAACGGAAACCAAGGGGCTTTCATTCTTCCGCGAACAGCTGCCATTTAAAGTTTAAACGACTCAACAAACGCCAAATCTGTACATAAGCCCCCCAAACAACCCGGAATAGCAAGGCAGTCCCATCTTCTCCAACGCCCAAAAGGTTCACTCTACTTACGTGCTGGGGGATGATTACGTGCATGGAAGCACGTCCTTGGGTTGACTGCATGGAAGCACGTCCTTGGGTTGACTGCATGGAAGCACGTACTTGGGTTGACGACTACCTACACAAAATTCCTCTTCTGGCGTTGGCAGCAGTCAGCCAATCTACAATGCCTTGGTGAGGCAGCCGCAATGACGGACCTGGGTACTTCATTCATTCACCTCACAGTTGCATCAGCGGAGCCAAAACATATTCGGACGCGCTGCCCATTTCCGCCTCCAGCTCTGTACTTGCCTGCGATCCGACACCGTTCGTATCCTGAAAGGTCGTAAACGCTTTCACGATATTTTAATGGTTCCCAGATGGGAACCACTGGACCGTGTCGCCTTTTGCCGCTGGTAGCCCCCGGGGTACTGACACGAGCGTGGCCCACTGAGCGCCTACCCCCCGAGGGCAAGGACCCGACACGTGAGGGAAAAAAGCCTCCACGCTCTGACTCACACGTGTACCAGAAACAGGCGTCGGCAGGGGAAAATGTTGTGGGGTTTTGCCGGCAGGTGGCTCGGAGCCCGACACAGGCTGACGCGGTGAGGCGTAGCGTCCCGTCCGCTGTGAATCCGAGTCTGCGTCTCCCCGGCTCGGCGCTTGCTCACCCGACTTGACAAAAATGTCGGGCAAACCTCTCCTCTCCCGAGCAACTCCAGAGGATCCAGACCTCGGCAGTGACGTCGACGACCGTCCGGAAGGTGAGGAGCCTCGGCGTTCGCGGCCAGCGCTGAGTCGTTTTTCCAGTTCCCTTACCAAGCGTTTCACTCTGCCGCTCTGATGCACAGAAGATCCAACGCTGGGGCGAATGGGTGCTCGCGGTGATGTTGGCCCGGCCGATGCCGCTGACGGCGCTTGCTCCACTGGCAAGAGACCCCTCCCTGTGTGGTCAGAGTAACCATGGCCCTCCACAGGTGAAGTTCCCGTGCTAACGTTGGGAGCCCCTTGTGGAGTCAATTTGCTCTTTTCCGCTCCCGAATTCTCTAAACGTGGCTCCGGCTTTCCGTTTGAGGCTACCACTGAGCATATGCCGCCGACAGAGAACAAGGCAAATAAGCAACAAAGGGCCAGGCGTTTGCTTCCGCGCTTCGAACGATCGCCTCTTGTCTTCATCTTTAGGTTTTAATTCACCGGTGCATTATAGGAAGCGACACGCAAGACACGAACCCGCGTGCTGCGTCGCATTGGATCGGGTGAGAGACGGGTCACCACAAAAACTGCAAGTGGAAAATCAGCGCTGTACAAACTAGTAGCCCTCTACAGCGTATGGCAGACTAAATTGCCGAAAATCAGCCTGCGTCGAAGACATACCGGTCACAAACACTACAGAAGCATCACTATGGATCCCCGATTTCACAGTGCGATCAGTCTTCCGGGACGAATCCGTTGTGTCTCAGCGGCCGTGCCAGCCCCTCTAAGCGGCCTTGGAGCACGGTCTGTTCAACGGTTCGTTTTGTGACCTTCCACCGTCGGTCTGTTCAACGGTTCGTTTTGTGACCTTCCACCGTCGGTCTGTTCAACGGTTCGCTTTGTGACCTTCCACCGTCGGTCTGTTCAACGGTTCGTTTTGTGACCTTCCACCGTCGGTCTGGTTGTTCACGCTTCGAGGCCGATGCGCCGGTGCATGCACTTCAGACAGACGAACGAAAACACTCGAAAGATGCATCCGAGCAGAGCAAGCATGCCGACGTAGAACCCCAGATCCGTCTTGGTAATGCCTCCGTAGGACTCGAGTAAGTCCCTATTGGAGAGCTCGCCCCAGTATTCGTCCGGCGGGAACTGATTGAGAGCCAGAGCCACGTACGAATAGTGGATAGGCGACAAGTATTTCAGCCATCGGATGGCGGCCTGCAGACACCGTGGAAAAAGCAGAAACTGCGGGAACGCTTCTGGAAGCGTAGAGAGGAGAGAAAACTCAACGGGAAACGGTCACTGGAGCCTTGCAGAGGAGCCGCACAGACACAAAAGTGCGTCTATGTAGACAGACAGGCACAGCGGCTGTGAGGAGTCGTGTTTGCCACACCGAGGCCACTGGGGAGAGAGACAGCGAGCCCGAGCGAACAGCTACACTCCGATCGGTCTCTAGATGCATATTTGCAATCTGTATATACAGGTAATCGACAAGTGCGTGCACGCGTGCATGCACACACGGTGGAGCATGTATGTGATGCAGGACTCCACTTTAAATAAACAAAGCCAGTGTATAGGAGGATACTCGCGGAGTCGTCCAACAGGAGAATGCGCCGCACGAAAGCAGTAGGACTGCTCCTTCGAAGTACAAATGGGTGTAGTACTGAGTCAAGTGTGTGCGACGGAAACGTGGGGAACTATTCCCTGCGCTGGCAAACACAGTGACGCTGGCGAGGCTCATGTCGCATGCTGATAGGAGAGGCGCCCACACAACTGTGACTTCACCAAACTTGTGGAAGCGGTGGACATCTCCTACGCTTCGGAACTGGGCATGGAAAACAGTACCCACACGCACGCGCGTCCAGACTGTGGCTCCACTCCAGCAGTGTGCCAAAATTCGACACTATGTAAAGAAGAAAGACGGGAAGTGCAGGAAAGATAGATCGGGAACCCGACCAAGAGGAACCGGTGAGCCGGGGTATCCGGCGACAAACGAGAAGCGAAAGGCTAACCCACCGGAATGTCATCGGCGCGAATGTAGTAGCCCGTGACGAGAAGAAATATGAGAAGAATAATGGGGGCAACCGCCTGCGCGACCGCAATCCGCGGAGCTGTGGAAAGAACAGACAAGATGCCAGATTGAGGAAAACTGCTCTTCACCATCGCGGCATAGAAAAGTGGAGCCTCGGTGTTCGAAAGCACAAACGCATCGTTCGGTTCGCATATGAAGACAGCAGAGCACACAAACCCCCCCCCTCAGTCGCTCGAGTCGTGCCGCGTGGCTCTGGTCTCCGCATGTCTCCTTGTTCTGTCTCCTCTCCTGGACCACCGAGTGGAGCCTCCGAAAAACACCCGGAGAGACCACGCTTCACGAAACACTCCGGTATGCCGCTGTATGTGGCTTCAGGGCTTACATGCAGCAGAAATGAACCCCAGGAGAGAGGTCGACGCGAATATCGACAGTTGCCCGATGAAGAAGTAGATGAAGAAATGCGCCGCGCCTCTGTGCAGGCCTGGACAACACCAAAGGACAGCAAGCAAAAGAAACGCGGACACCTCCCACGTACAAGTGGGAAGTCGAAGCCGCGCAAACAAGCGAGAAGCGACGATGCGAGAAGACGGGGGCACCAGAAATCGACTGCAAACGACCGCATGAGGCAGATGCGCCTCGAGAGGCAGGCATGAATAGCCAGAATGAAGTAGGCCCGGAACGGAGCACACAATTGCCACAGACATCAAAAGACAATCGACAGAGGTTAACGGAGAGGGAACAACCCGGGGCGGCCACGACGGCACGTTGAGAAGCCACGCTCAAAGTGCACGGTGGACAGAAATTGACAAACACACAAAGCTCACACAAGGCGCGAAACCAGGAGAGGAACAGAGTGGCAAACAAGAACGAGCACGAGTGGCCGCAAACAGAAAGCCTCACCACACATCACGTAGGCGATGAGCGTGACGCAGGTCAGGGGAATGTGCTCGAAAGGCAGATTCGAGAGGCTCTTGGCGACGAAGAACGAGGAGGGAGTGTAGTTGCCATTCGCTGTGTCTCTGAAAACAAGGAGCCAAAGAAGGGCGGAAAAACACCCGTGGACTTGCAGAGCAGCGCGTGGGAAGGGAAAAGCAATTTAAGTCCGGCTCTGGCGTGGAAGCGAACCATGAAAGAGAGGACCGGACCGATCCCTGGAGCCCTGACTCTGTTAGGAAGCGCAGATGGCGAATGAGGGGAAGCGACTGCCGACGGGGGCGCACGGAGAGAACAAGGCACGAGCAACCGATACGGAGACGTTACGCGCCAAACGGCGGCGAGACAAAAGGAGCGCGAGAGCAAACGCAGAGTGACAAGGGAGGAACTCCGGGAGCGCGCGGAGGCTGCACGGCGGGAAGAAGCCGAGGGAGGAGAGAAAACGGGGCGGAAGAGACACCGGCCGCGAGCCGACTGTAGAGCGAACGAGAGAAAGCCGTAATGGAGGAAAGGGGAGAGACGAAGACGCATGCTTTGTGGTGCTCTCACCTGTTGAAGAGCTCGCGGTCCGTGCAGAAAAGTACGAGACAGTCAAGGGGGCCAAAGACCAGCTGAGAGCCGAGGAAGAAGAGACACCCAAGAAGATTCCTCCCTGACTCGAAGGTCTTTCCTTGCCCAGGAATGTTGAAGAAAATCGCGCCTGATCCACAAGCAGAACCCAGACACGCACACATGCACCGAAGCTCCACGCTGCAGAGAAGTGCCGGGGGACCCAAACAAACTCAGGAAGCGTACAAAGCCATGTATACCTGTGGACCGACAGACAGCTCCGAGGCTTGTACCGGAAAACTTCATGCTCATGAAGCGCACGTGTGCGAATGCACGGAAACTGCCTCTTCTCTAGAAACATAAATATGGATAGAAATACATGCATAGCAAATGCAAGCATGGGTTGCGCGTTTCCTTTTGTCTTGAGTTCCAAGGCCACAGCCAGTATTGGTGTTGAGGCACATCGCGCTCTCGTGCTCGCTCAGGAGTTCGTTAGGCGTTCCGCTGGCCCAGATCTGTCAAGAATTGCGCAGCGTGCGTGGAGAGCCTACCGAAGATGAGGCCGAGGACGATGTTCAGCCCGAGTTGAACAAGAGAACTCATTGGGTTCCTGACGTGATTTAGAAAACCCATCTGAATGAGGACGCAAACTTCGCGTCCCCAATCGGACCTGAGCAGACAGCGACACAGGCGTGGCGAGAACGACAGGAAATTTTTGTGCAGACTGCCGCCATGCCGAGAAGAAAGATGTTCGTGATGACCAGATAAGCTCTCCGGGTTTGGAACGCCGACGTTTCGCTACCGGTGCCTCCTGCCATCCTACACCTCTGTGTATACACTTTTGGATGCGACCTGCGCGATTTGCTTCAAGGACCAAGCCTACGTGAAACGGAGACAACCGGCCCGGAGCCTATTCAGTCCCCGGACCCTCTGTTGCCTCGCACTGCCCGTTGCTTGTGAACGATCGGTGCCACGCGCAAGCAGCGGTTTGCAGTCGGGGCAGTGCAATGCCTTGCGTAGTCGTGTTTGTATCGGCCGCCCTATCCGTCCGCGGCCGTCTCCGCCGACGTCGCTACCCCTGGCACATTGTCGCTCTCTTGCAGAGTCGCTTTCCCTTCAGATGCGTCTACCAGCATCTCCCGCGTGCCCGTCTCACTGTCTCTCTCCCGCTTTCACAAATCTAGGTCTCCTGGCTCGATTTACCACCGGCGTTGCGGCAGTAGCCGCTTGACGACTGCAGCTCGACCTCCACGTTTGACTTGCTCGGGCGCCGCGGCCTGGAGAACTTGTTCGATCACGTCGACGACATGCGCCCGCTCTGGACTTGCGGCGTACGACTCGGCGAGCCGCTTCACGTCGTTCTCATCGACGAGGACGCGGTGAATTTCGCCCGGCGCTTCCTCGGCGTCCACGAAGCCGCTCACGTTGGCCCCGCCCTGGGTCCGCGAGCGTCGTTGCGCCTGCGCGTCTTCTTCGTCTCCCGGCCGGCTCGGCGGCTGCGAGCCTCGTACGCCCGATGCATCGTTGTCGCTGGTGGCAATCTCAGACGGCGCAGCGGACGCGATCGACAGCACGGACACGCCCTTCCGACCTTCTCCAGATCCACCGGCAGCGCCGGACCCCGGCGGAGTCCCTTCCTCGTTTCCGCGGCGCCTTCGCCCGGTCTGGCCCGCCTGCGGTCCGTGGTGCCTGTGCCGAGGCACAGGCGGACTGGAGCCGTTTTCTGTCTTTGACTCCTTTTCGTCTTGATGTCCGTCCCCGCCGCCCGTGGACTCGGGGACGCCTGCGGGGACCTCGAGCAGTGTGCTCGTCTCTTCCCCGAGGCCTTCCGGTGTCGGCCGCGCCTCTCCGTCTGCGGCCTCGCCATTCGCCCCGCGCGCCAGAGGCCAGCTGCCGGGCTGTCCTTCTTCCAGGTGTCTCGCGTCGGTCGCGCCTTCTGTCTGCTTCAGGAGCTCGAGCCGCTGCAGTTCGAGCGTGTGGACTTTTTGCAGTTCGGCGTCGAGGAGCGACTGGGCGCTGAGGGACCCTTCGGACTGCGGGCAGACGAGGGGTGCGTTTGCCGTCAGAGTCGTGACGTTCAAGAGATCGAGGATGAAGTCCGCAGGGTTGAACTGCGGCGGGCAGTGGAACCCGCGCTTGGCAAAGTAGGACACGCACTGCCGCGCCGGCCCTTGGAACACGATGCGCCCCTCAAACATCAGGACCAGGCGATCAAACATCGCGAAAAGCTGCGCAGAGAGAGAAAACACGTGGAGAAGGGAGGCGCGCGAATGCCGCTGCGGACGCGAGGCCGCGGCCGCAAACACCGAGCCAGGAACCAAACCGGGAAGGCGGAGGCAAGGACGGAGATGGGCCGCTGGTGCGGATTACCTGGCTGCGAGGTTGGTGAATCGTGCACAGAATCGTTCGGCCTCCTTGGCGCGCAAGGCGAAGCAGGAGCTTCATCGTCTCGAAGGCGAGCGCTGCGTCGAGACCGCTGGTCGGTTCGTCTGCGTGGACGGAGTCAAAGACGGCACCGCCAAGTCCAGCAGACCCAAGGGAGAACACAAACGCCTGCCGGGACAGCTAAGAAGAGAGAGGCATCGACTCCGCTCCTGACCGAACGCGACGGACAAAAGCGCGACGCAGGGACAGCCCGAAACGCAGCGTTCCAGAAGAACCGACACTTGCACGAAACGCCGAGAACACAAACACGCGAAAGGCACTCCCCCGAGAGAAGGGACGGCATAACGTAGAAAAACATATCAGCCGACACGAGACAGGGAGGCGTACCACCATATCCGCGTCGAACAACATACCTGCATAAATGTACGTGTGTGTGTGTGTGTGTGTGTGTAGGCTGGCGCGTCGATACCCCCGCGGCTACAGCCAGAACGCCGCGCGGGGGGTCCTCAACGCGGAGAAAGCTTCATGAGTGTACTGGACCGGTGCGGAGGCGTGTGCCGAAACCGACCCCGAGACCGAGAGGGGTGAAGAGTTGAAGGCGCGCTAGCGCCACCGAAATGGCGTTCAGACGGACAGGCAGTTGACTGCGCTGAAAGTCTGATCCTTTGAGAGCCAGTGGACAAAGCCTGAGAAAAGTCACGGCCCCCGATTGCTTACCAAGGAAAATGAGGGACGGGTTGTGCAGCAGTTCCACCGCAAGGGCGAGACGTTTGACTTCGCCTCCGCTAAGGCCTTTCTTTGCGCTTCCGCCGACGCGCGTAAAGCGGCTTCGCCACAGACCCAGTTCGCGGAGGACAACCTCCACGCGCGCTACGCGCTCCTGCAGAGACAAGTTACGCAGGCCATGAGCGACGGCCGTGTAGAGGGAAGGCAGCCCGTTCAGGAAACGACGACGTGGGCAGGAGGCCGGACGAAAAAAACTGCAGAACTTGGGGTCGAGGAAAGAGCGGAAGCATGCGAAGAAACCAGAAAACACGAGAACGGATCAGACACGTCGGGAGGCGACACGAGTGAGCTAAGAAAAACCAAAGGATGCGAGGGAAAGCCCAGCTCCACAAGGTTCTCTGCCGCCTTACTTCTTCCGTCGCATCCCGCATCTTGAGGCGAGAACAGAAGGTGACGTACTCATGGACAGTAAGGAGCTCGGGGACCTTGTCTTTCTGAGGAACCGAAACGCGCACACAATCTTCGATGACGTTTGCAGCCTCTCCTCCCACTTTGCAGGTGAAGCACAAGACACAACAAACGGGGAAGGGCGGGACAGAACGAAACCCGGGAGCCTTCTGCGGCACTCGACAGTGAATGTGCCTCACTAAACAGGCGACACCAGACAGGAAACGCCCGATCTCGCCATCTCGGTCTGCCTCTGTTTCCAGACGCTTCGCCTGTTCCTTCGCGCGTTTCCTCTGCTCCCTACTCTGCCTCCTCCCCTGTTCCTGCTACCGCCCCACTCGCCGCCAGCAACGCGCAAACGCGCGTGCACTGGACCTGATCCGGAGCGTGGAAGAAGGCAACGTGTGTACGAGCGCGCGAAAATGTAGAAAACCAGAGCGGGGAAAAACAAGCAAAGGAGACGCGCATCGCAGCGTGTGCTTTCTTGCCTGCATAACGTATGTGGAGATTGAAGAGAGGGGCTCTCCCGGCTGCAGGCCCAGATAGAGAAGCGATCCGTCCTGAGCAACGCGTGACGAGGGAGGTGACCGCCCTGAAGACAATCGGTAACACAAGACACGAAACAAAGAGAGGTGCACAACGTGCACATGAAGAGTGTAACGAAGAAGAAAGAGAAAAAGGCAATCAGAGCCACGGCTGGGGGCCTGGAAAAGAGGAGACAGGATACCGGGAGAGGACGGGGGAATTGTTGGGGAGAAAGACGTACACAGGGAGACGCGCGGCAGAGCTTGCAGAACGACAACGGCACCAGGGAGAAAGGAAAAGGACAAAGAAGAGAAGGAGAGAAGAGGAGACGAAAGGGAGAAGCTGTGCGGGAGACCAACAAAGAGCGTCGATTGACAAGAGGGACGAAAGAAGAAAAAGATGGCAGGAGGGAAGACACGATACAGACAAGCAGTTCATATGTACATGATGCGGATGGTCAAGAACGGGAAGTAGAGAGACATGAGGCGAAGAACCATTCCACGAAAAAACGATAGTGCCTTTCTTACCCCTGCCAGTATGTGGGCTGTCTCTGCCGCTCTGCTTTCATTTTGACCGTTTCTTTCCCACCTCGTTTTCCCTCATGTCTTTCCGCCTTTTTTCCCCTTCTCGCTTTCTCCTTCCCACTCGCGTTCACCATGTTCGTTGTTCCGCGACTTCCGCTGTTTTCTGTGGGCCGCGTTGCGACATCCTCTCTCTTTTCCTTTCAGGACTTTTTAAAAGGACGCGCCCCTCGTCCACCTCGCGTCTCCTCCACGCGCGCTTCGTTTTCCTCGTTTCCTCCCTCTCCTCCCTCTCTCTCTCTCTGCGACGCCGCCTCACCTGCCAGCGCGTTGAGGAGCGTCGTTTTCCCCGAGCCACTGGGACCCATAATCACAAGCATCTCTCCGGGTTTCGCGCAGAGGTCAATGTCTTTGAGAATGAATTTGAGAGGCCCTTCCGCTTCCTGCGGCGACTCCCCGTCCGTGCTACCCTCTTCGGGGGTGCGGTTCTGCGTCGGGCAGTCTCCCGTGTGCCTGTCGTCGCCAGAAGCCTGTTCTAGATCGACGGCGTCGTGTCCCGGGGTCTCCGTTCGGCCTGCTCGACACGCAGATGGCCCGGGCGGGCCGGGAGGGTTCGGCGAGGCGAAAGGCTGGGTTTCGTTGCCTGGCTCCTTCGCCTCTGCGCGGGTTCTTTCCCCTTTTTCAGGTAGGCAAGGCGACGCGAATTTTATGCAAGGGATTTGCGACTTCATCCGAATGGCGTGGGAAAACCCGCGTGCGACGAGCGTGATGGGGCGCGCAGGCGTCACGTGTAAGCCTCCCGTCGGGGCGTACAGCGAAGAGAGGCCCTCGCGCGTCGGCGACGGAGAGCGAGCTCGCTTCTCGAGGGCGTGTTGGCGCCCGCGAAGGCCAGTGCGTTTGCGCAGACACTCCATCTTGCCGCGGCAGCGATTTCACCAACACGGAAACGCAGGGACGGAGGGGACGCGAAGAAAGGCGATTTGGACACGGAAGAAAACGACAAGGGCGAGAGTGAAGCCAGAATAGTCGGTGCGTTTGTGGAGAAACCAAGTGAAGACAGAAACAGCAAAGACGACAACGGGCGATCGCGGACAGCGAGAGGAAGGCAGCTATGGAAAGGTAAAGGACGAGGACGAGAGAGCAAAAAGTCGTCGAGGAGAGAAAACGCCGGAGGGATGCCTTCCTTTCCAACTGAAGCAAGGCCTCCCCGGACCACGCGCGCTTTCACAAGCCCTCTGCACATGCCATGGAGACATATATATTTATTTGTACGTATGCAGGTCGAGGCATATGCATTCGTCTACGTATGTACACGTTTTTCAATCTACAGACGATAGATTATATACCAATATACAAGGTGAAGGATGAGGCCGCTGCTCGCCCTCAAGGTCAAGCTTGCCACAGTTGGAGGGAAGGAACGGGGAACGACTCTCTTTGGTCTCTACTGATCGATGCTGCGTCTTCACGACCCCGCCGTTTCGCTCGCGGTCCCCTGTCGCCAGACGGTGAAGGGTTGTGGCAGGCGGAGAACTGGAGGCGGAGTCGAAGACGGTGAGGAAGGACCAACGAGGTGCCCACGATTCCAACCTCCAGTCGCTTCCTCGGGTTGCAGAGAGGAAATCTGCGGATACACAAAAAAGGACAAGCATTGGAAGAGGACTCAGATCCTGTCCCCTCTCGGGACACACGCCACAGGCTGCACCGCTGCACACAGAGGAAGGCTCTTCCCCTTCCATTCGCTTGGGGAGGAGCAGCGGGAGCAGAAACGAAGGAGAGAGGAAGAGGAAAAGTGTTGGGTGATTCGATCAAGTGGCTGAAGTCAAAGACAACTGCGGCGGGGAAGCAGCTGGAAATCAGGCGTGGTGTGAGTGAAGAGGGCCAGGCGGCCGCTTCTTTCTCTCTTTGGCTGTTCTCCTTCTTGCTCCTCCTCCGCTTGTTTCTCTTTCGGGTTCCTCCAATCCATGGTTCAAGCGGAGGGAAGGTTATTTCCGTTTGAGGGGATGAGGTGTATAGACAGGGAACCGCCGTGCGCGCTCCGGTGCCGGTGTGCAGGACGGGCGGGGGCGAGTTGGAAGACGGGACCTTGCGTACCGTCCTCCAGGGTATCTTTTTGGCAAGAAAGACATTTCACTACGAAGGGAGCATCCGCAAGTGGAAGTTAAAGAAAAATCGGATGGAGAGCAGCAGGATCATCTTCTCTTGATTCTTTCTCTCAGGGTGACAGAGGGAGGTGAACTGGCAAGAAACAGCACACCGAAACTGAGCCGCGAGGATGGAAACGCTGTCGAACCGCCTTGTCTATCCTTACTTTTCTTACAGTCGCTAGTGGTCGGTAGCTTTCGAAGGCTCCGCAAAATCAAGAGTATGTCTGCGATGGTGAAACGTGCTCTGGCGGCATTTTCCGTCACAAACACGGCCATCTGCCTCTGCCCGAAGCAACCGCGCAGGCATGCGTCTGTTCCACTAGGGCAAGGAAGAATCCAGACGAGTTATGAAGTCAAAGACGAAAAGAGACTTTCGAGATTCACAGCAAACCATCAGGAGAGGCGCACACAGGTAGTACAATCGACAGGTTCCTGAAAAGGACTCGAGGGAGGAAACACCAGTCCGGTGACCCTTTTGGGAGAGCCCCAGAGAAAGGCGCAACCTGCGGCTAGACCAACCGCTTGTTTGAGACAGTGTACATACACCTGGCAGACTCAACGGATTCGATGACACTGTGCCTTCCAGGGCATAGATACCTACTCTACAAACATATATGCGAACAATAATAAATATATGTACATCGTCTCAGCCTTCTATAGTCAGGCAGCATCGATCCGTTTGCGTCTTCGCGCACTGGGGAATATGTAACTTCTTCCGTCTTCCTGTTTCGTGACGCCTGCATTGCGTTCCCTAGCTCTTCAAAGTAGGCTTCTCTGACTTCGCGGGTTTCCCTGCGTCTCGCGTTTTACCCTTTCAGCCTTTCTTTCCCCCTCTCCCGCCATCTCGCTCCTTGGCAGTCTCTCTATACAGTGCCGACGTTTGTGAGTAAACCACCGTCAAGTGCGCAAAAAGCCTGTAGGAAGGTTGCGTGCCCGCAGCTGAAAGCCACGTCTAACAGTTTAACCAGTATGAAGCAGGTGCCTGCGGACTCCGTCGTCCTCTACACACACGGAGCCTGTCAGCAACGACTGCGTAGCCAAGGTTAGCGATCAGGGCTAACAGTTCAGAGAGCTATTATCCTTTTCTTCACGTTTGCCTTGAGCGAGTCGCACCTCCCAACTGACAACTTCTGCATATCTGAGCCTTAATGTGAAAGGTTGAGAAAAGCTCGTCTCGTGTGCCTGCAATGCTTACAGCGCTCTCCTGCGTGCTTCTGTCGCGGGAAGCCTTTGTACAGTGTCGGCAGAGGAGGGCGCGGGCGTGAGACGCAGCGTACTAATACTGAGCATGGTAACAGAACAACGCTGTCCCTATATGCGTACAGTTATGCATCTGCTTTCGAAGAAGCGATTCCATAGAACTGAGAGAGCGTCTGCGCTGGTGCTAGTTGACACTTGAAGCAAGCTAGTGGCAAAACAAAAATCAGACAAGGAAAACAGTCAGAACCTCGACGGCGGTGGAAGGCAAGAAAAAAAAATCAAAAGTTCTTCAGCGGGGACGTAGGCAGAAAGACTCGTTTCTCGCGGCTCGATAGGGCGGAAAGATGTTCACGTGCACCGCCAGCAGAGTGCCTTGGCAGCGCGCACGGAGGCACCCTCCCTGAAGTCCCTACGACCTCCAAGCATGGCGCCTCGTACAATGCCCCCACAAACACAAAAAGATCTCAGCTCCAATCCTTGGGGTTTAAGCATATTTGCGTCGACTGACGGACGGCCGTGTCCATCCCCGGTGCTGTGGCAGCGTTTCTGCTCCGGTTCTCTGTTTCGCTTCGCCTGTTTACCACAAGAAGTCGCCCAAGTCTGTCGAGGCGTTGGCCAGCTCCGCGTGGACCCGAATGAAGCGAAAAAAATCCCCGGTCCCAACACGTCTCCCTCCGTTGCCGCGCGGGTTCACCACACACACTCCGGGGCACGTGTCGAGGCCGCCGTTCGGTAGATGCACCAGAGCGCCGGGGGCAAAAGAGAGCGCGCCCCAGTGCCCGCCGGTTCGCCCCGCCTGCTTTTGCACCGTTTGTCAAACCACAGGTATCGGTGCTCCTATCCCTCTCGCATTCACCTAGAAAAGGGGAGTCTCTTTCTCAAAGACAGAGACACGTTTCGCCTTCGTTTGGACCTCGCCTGTGTCCGGATACGGTCTCGCGATATGTGTTTTGGTATCTAGTACATGCCTCCCATGCCACCGCCCATGCCGCCCATGGGCATGCCTCCTCCCATGGGCTCCTCGTTCTTCTCCTCCTTTGCTTCAACGACCGCAGCCTCGGTCGTGGTCATGAGAGACGCGACGGACGCAGCGTCAGAGAGTGCGGTCTTGACGACTTTCGTGGGATCGATGATGCCTGCATGCAACGCGTCGGGGCAACACAGGCCAGGCGTTTCCCGGGGAGTGGCGAAAGCCAAGACGCGTGGGGGAGCCGCTCGCAAGCGAGAGAGAGAAGGACTGAGCACCCCACACGCGGCCCACCTGGCTGAACACGCACAAACACCTGTTCGCCGGAGAAGCGAGCGACACACAAGCGAACCCCGCCAGTCCGAAAGATGAGCACATGAACACCTCACCCAGAGAGCCCACCTGTCCACCTTCTCCCGCTGTCCCTTCTTCTCGCCTACACACATGCTTACCAGCAGCCATCATGTCAACGTATTCCCCGGTTTGGGCGTTGAACCCCTTCTTGGGATCCGCTTCTCTCAGGAGATTTCCGACGACAACCGCGCCCTCGTGGCCGGCGTTGTCCGCAATCGTCTTGCAGGGCTGCTTGCATGCGTTCCGCACAATGCCCACGCCGACCTTCTGGTCGTAGTTTGTCGTTTCGATCGTCTTCAGAGTCTCGCTGGCGTACAGAAGCGCCGTGCCTCCTCCGGGCACAATACCCTCTTCCACCGCGGCCTTCGTGGCACATAGCGCGTCTTGGATCCGGTCTTTGGCTTCGCCAACCTCCACTTCTGAGGCGCCTCCAACCTTGATCACCGCAACGCCGCCAGTCATCCGGGCGAGACGCTCTTGCAGTTTCTCCTTCTCGTAGTCTGAGTGCGTCTGTTCCATCGAAACGCGAATTTGGTCACACCGCTCCTCAATCGTCGCCTTCTCGCCGCCGCCCTCAATCACCAGGGTCGTGTCCTTCGTCACTGTCACGGACTTGGCCTGACCACACGCGAGGGGAAAAGAAGGTAGGCGGCAGTGTAAGGTTCCGAGACAGAAGAAACCCGCCGCCGCGCACGCTCTCAAAGCGACAGACGACACCACGGGGAAACAGGAAATGATGCGGCAGCAGCAGCAGCCTCCATAACAGGTACCCGCTGATATACTCCGCCTCCACCTGAGTCAATGAAGACGGTATAAAAAAACGACGGCGAGAAACGGCACACTCGCCCGGCGACAGCATGGAAACAAAAGGAGGTAACGCGAGGGGCCTCGTCTTTTCTCTCCTGCACCGATGTACATGTAGAGTCCCGAACACGCATGAAAGAGAGGCGCGACCACGCCACCGAGGGAGTTCCGCTATTTCTCTACACACGACCACATGCGCGCGCGACGCCTACAGGGTCCTCCTCTACACTGTGACAGCCCTCCCCTCGAGAGTTGAAACCGCGTTTCACCAGTCACCCACACGCCGATTCTTTCCACTTTTCTCTCGTTTCTTCCTGCATTCTCTAGTTGCCTACGCGTCCAAGCATCTGGGGCATCTGGTGCGCATCCTCCAGGCTGCCGCCGGTTTCCTCCGTGACGACCTGTCCTCCTGTCATCACTGCGATATCGTGAAGCATAGCCTTTCTGTGGTCCCCGAAACCTGGCGCTTTGACTGCGCAGATCTTCAGGCCCAAGCGCAGCTTGTTGACCACCATCGTCGCCAGTGCCTCGCTGAAAAACACGACGCTCACCCAAGACCAGCAGACAATGAAGGGTCAGACTGCGGCAGACGGAAGAGCGAGACACACGCCGCGAAGACCCCAGCCGTTCTTGACGGTCGAGCGCCGCCTTTGCGCATCGTCTCCCAACCTGATGTTTCCCTCTGTCCCTTTCTTCTTTTCGCTTGTCCCCTCCCGCTTCTCCACTCAACTCCGCTAGCCGTCTCGGCACACTGTCTTCCCGTACCTGTCGACGTCCTCGGCAATGATGAGGAGAGACCCCTGGTTCTGGACGATGAATTCGAGGACGGGGAGGATGCTTTTGACGGAGGAGATGCGCTTGTCGTAGAGGAGGACGAAGGGCTTCTCCAGTTCAACCTTCTGCTCCTTCGAGTTTGTGATGAAATAGGGGGAAATGTAGCCTCTGTCGAACTTCAAGCCTTCCACGAGCTCAAGCTCATGCGTCAGTGTCTTCCCCTCCGAAACAGTGATGGTTCCGTCACGGCCAACTTTCTCCATAGCATCTGCAATCAGCTTCCCGATCACTTTGTCTCCGTTCGCAGAGATCGTGGCGACGTTGAAGATCTCCTCAGACGTCGTCACGTTCTTCGTCACGGAGTTCAAATGCGCGAGGACCCTATCCACCGCAAGGTTGATGCCTGCACCCAGCAATCCAAAGGAGACACAGCGAGGCGCGGAGAATAATCGAAAGGCAAGTCCGAAAGAACTTGGAAAAAAGATGCGAAAGACGCAGAGAGACAAGCGACGCGCACTCCGAGAAGGGGCGACGTGGAAATACTACCGAAGGGTGGTCTGTTGAAGAGAGAAAGAGGGAAGGAAAGGGAAGCAGACGAGGACGTGGCGACCGCGAGAGAAGAAAATACGAAGACCGACGGCGCCCCAGCAAATATGATGGCGTCGCCTGGAGAAAGGGGGCATACTGGAGGTCGACAAACGGATCCAGGGGGACCCAGGGGGGAACCGCCGAAAAAAGAGGTGCGACAGAGAGTCGAGATGTGGAAAGAGTCTGACAACGAGCCAGGCAAGGGTAGGCGAGGCAGAACGAGAAGGAAGAGGGAGGCCCAAAAAAAGGGGAAGTTGCCCCAAAACAAGGAAGAAGAGCAAAGAGTGACACCGGAGACGAGGGAAACACAGTAACAGAGAGAGAGCGAACGTTGGCAGGAGTGTGTCAGCGGAAGGGCAGTTGTATAGGGCAAGCTGCATTCCCCCTTTTCATGTTTCGATAGGCAACCTATTCTGATACACAACGCATTCGGCATTCACCTCTCAAGAGATCCATAGGGTTCATTCCCGCATCGACGGCTTTGCAGCCCTCTCTGAAGATGGCACGTGCCAAAAGCGTCGCAGTAGTTGTTCCATCGCCGGCAATGTCGTTTGTCGTGGAAGCAACTTGCTTCACCAGCTGAGCTCCAAGATTCATCATTTTGTTTCCCAACTCAATCGACTTCGCGACTGTCACGCCATCTTTCGTGATCTTTGGTGAACCGTAAGGTTGCTCGATAACGACGTTGCGTCCCTTCGGGCCGAGAGTCACGCCGACGGCGTCTGCCAGGCGATTGCATCCTGCAGCCACAAAAGAAACAACCGGCGCCGCGCAGGCAACACAGCGGGATAAAAGAGCGACGATTCAGGAGATAAAGATGGACGGGGACGCTGTTGTCTGCTCCGTGCCCAACCCTAGTGGAGGCATCTTCCCCATTGGCGACACCACCACGAGTGTCCGTACACCGGCGGCGGCCAGGAGGGGCCCGCTGCAGATGAGGAATGATCCATGGAGGCGAATTGACCTATCGCAGATGGAGCTGCTCAGGAGTCCTCGAATTCCTATCGGGAGTCGTTTTGTAACTTCCTGCTACTTTCCTCAAGCATTTTGTGGTGCAACGGTTCGACGAGCCCCACATGAGTCAGGGCACTGCAGCCAGTCGGACGAGGTCGCAAGAGCGCCCGCAGTTTATCCCCCAAAAGGTGTACGGTTATAAGGTGGAGCTACCCACAAGGCTCGAGTTCGGCGTAAGCCCTTAAATCGCTAAATGACGCAGAGAGTCGCTGCAAGTCGAAAAGCGGAGACACGAGGCATGCAGCGAAGGGCGTGGACAGTGAACGGTAGGCCAGCCGTTTAGAGTCATACGCGAACGCAAGAACTAACAAAAAGGCGCATGCTCATTGAAAAGCAAAGCGAGGAGACTCTGGTACGCACCTGCAAGCATCTGGTTTCTTGCGTCACAGCCAAACCGGATCTCTTTGCTGCTCGCATGGCGAACCTGGAAGAGGTTTCCAGGGCCGCATTTGGCAACTCTCGCGGAAGCGCGTGCAAGCATTTTGTCCACGTTGATGGACAGGGACACAAAAAATGAACGGAAGCGGAAAGAAAGCCAAGAGACATAGAATGGATGTGAAATACAAGGACGCAGCGTCCTCGTTCGTACCCGTGCATACACACTGTTCGGAGACAGTCTCCGGTGTCCCCCCCCGGAAGCCGAGTTTTCGCTGCAGAAACGCGCGTAGCCCGGGCAGGAAGTTGATGCACCGTGACGCTGCTTCGCCCACGCGAGTGTTTTTGACTCGCTCAACTCGGAACTCCTTGAGACTTTTCTACGCCCTACTGGCGACATCAAAGACCCCGCGAATTTTTCTCTCGCGCCACTAAGGCCGCGCCCTCCCCCACACACACCAGGACGAGGTTATGCGGACTCGACCGAACATAAGCCGTTTCCCGCCGAATCCGGCACACGAAGGTGATGATCTGTCTACCGTGCAACCGTCGACATCTCGCGCACGAATAGCACAAGCAAATACTCTTTCGTACATCCAGCGGCGACATAAATGCAAGTAGCTATGCGCATTTACAATTGCCAGCGGCTCGACTCAAAACGACGCTCAAGGTTTGAGCGGTGTGCAGCCCGGACGGAGTCGCTGTCCCGAGGTCACTGCGAGTTACGAAAGCCGTAGCTGCGGAAAAACAGTTCGTTTTCTGTTTCAATATCTCCAGATACGTTTCCGGTTTCAAGCAAATGGGTCAACACTTAAACGGTACCCTAGTCACTTCCGGTGGCAAAGAAGAGACTCCAAGCGCGCGGGCCAGTATGTATTCAGCTGGCCATATGGGATGTCTGTATGCAACACCGCTACTTGAGAAAAAAACACGCAGAAACAAGCAAGTCGTGGACACGCGTCTGCTTTTTCAAGCCTTTGAAGGTTCACTGATTCAATGAAGCGTCGTCCACAATGGGTCACGGTCCACCGCAGGTTAACGAAGCGAGTGAAAAAAACCAGCAACAAGCAGCAACGTCTAACTTCACGGCCGGGTGCACCTAGGTTTGTCGGCTGGGAAGCATGATTTTAATTCGAGCTCTTCAGCCTCAAAACTTGCTGGTGATGGACATCCAGATATCCAGTGCCGCTGTAGCTTATTTGCTTGACCATTGCAGCAGCGCAAGTCCTTACAGGCGTGGATTCAGCCACGCCGAGGTCTCAACGACAAGCTTTTTGTATGTTATCGACTGCAACGGAAACCTGATTTTGAAAGTTCCTCAGAGGTCACAAGCCATCCAGATATGTTACGTAACCGTCGGCACCCAGGAATCCTGGGGAAAGAAGTGCCCACGGGACCTGGGTCACATCCATTTGTCCAAAGGTTGTATAGTAACCTTTTCCAGCTGGGAGTGGACTGTGATGCCATAGCTTTTCTGCAGTACCGTGCCGCATAAATGACCCAGTCACAGGTTGTGTTCGACACCTCATTGATGCCAGAAAAAACCCTGTCGATGTGGTAAAACGTTCTGGCCTATTCAAGTGCATCGCTCCAACAGAGCACGAACTCCAGCTTTGGGGTCTCAGTAGACGGTTAACGCCCATCTTGGCGTGGCGGCTTGACGCCAACGCTGTTCGGCCATTTTATCGCGAAATCTGCTCAAATTAAAGAACAGCGTCGGCTGTTTCCGGCCCAGGACATTAGCATTCGCGTCCTCGTCGCTGCTAGGTTTGTTCGGCGATTCTTTTACCCACATCGAAGCTGCGTTTCACTCGATCCATCAACGGCATGGAAGCGCCCCGTCGACTGATGCACTATTCCTGTGGACGGCCCCGATTACACATACCCACAGAGAAGGGGCATCAATAAAAACTTTGCATGCTGTTTGCAAGTGCATGCAATATGACTTGGCAGAATCTACTCAGCCGCCCCTGTGAGGGAACTGCCGGTGTTTCTTCAGCATGATCGTGCAACATCCCCAAAACATCCGGGTGCATTCTCAGCAGCAGCGCATTAGGCGCCGAAGACATCGTAGCCGTCTAGCCGCTCTACGCTCTCGTCAGCGTCTACCATTATGTATAAACACTGCAGCACACTCTACCGTGGAAGTGAGCAGCAGTTGCGTTCTTGCTATCTGTATCTTCCTGCCTTCGTGCCGCCAGTTTTTCTTCCAACCGCAAAATTCATAGAGAGGATCCCTTGCCAGGTCTCCATCCTGTAAGTTACAGGATTCACCATGTCACACGACGAGGACGAGGTACGGAGGCAGCGCTCACCTGCGTTCTTACAAAAAAAACGAGCAAGTAGTGGCGATGGCGTAACGATCCGAGTACACGACTGCATCTCCAGTGCTGCCCTTACCGAAGGCGTCCTTCTTCTCATTTTTTGACCTCTTTTAGAAAAGTCTCCTCACCGTGTACGTACCTGAGCATCCAAACCGTACACACTTCCACTGCCTTGCCTTCGCAGCAGCTTTACGTCCAATGACTTCTGGCCACGCCGAGCCTCTGCGTCTGCCTGGAGAAGTGGGTTGAAGTGATGCATCAGCCAACGCTGGAGCATGCGTGAAGTGGAGAAAACCTTTCAGTGTGTATACCCAGCAGTTGCATCTTTCAGGATAAGTCTGTCCGTTGCACAGCAAAAGCGATAGTCTTCAGCATAGGGAAATACGCACAGCAGTAAATTCGCCACTGCTTTTCCGTTTGCTGAACCAACGAACGTTGCAGATCTTTCTTCATTCCTCGGATATCTGAGTATCCTGTTCCGCGAACATAAAAATGACCGTGTTACCTAACGGCACCCTTACGTCCGCGGAGGCACTGTGACAATGGCCTCGTTTTGTTACCCCCTCGATACCAAAGAAACATCAACGGCTCTTAGCAGCAGTTCCTGTGGTTAGCTCTTATATACGTGCTAGTGCGTGGGAACTGATGCTCAAGACCCAAAGTTGCTTCTCGGCGAGCGCGTCTTAACTCAGTCGGTCAATTTGCCTCTCTCAGCGGCCACAAGTGGGCTGTGACCCATGGCTCCGGCCGTCTAGTGCTGTGCTCTGTGCCGGCCTTCAGCAAAGCGACTTTGTCGCCGAGCAAATTCAGGAAATAGCACGTCACGTAAGATATATATGTTTTCGAGGAAGCCTATCGATTCCTCGTAATACTGCGGAAGTCTTCAGCGTAGTGGCATGCTGAAGAACCACGCGCAATGAGTCTTTTTTTTGGACTGAGAGGTTTCCCGATTCTGAGTCCGTAAAATGTCCAGCTGCTACTGAATGCGCCATGGTAGATGCAGAGCGGATTCCAACGGACAACTGAAATGCCGATAGCATTGACCAGTTTAGCCATTGCAGTAGACTTCTAACGTTTTGCTGCTGCTCCTCCGGTTGCCACACTCTCTAACCTCGGCCTATTTGAGCATATGTCATTTAATATCTCTATCTGTGCAGGCCATTACGCAGTGCCTCTCAAGCGTTGTCTACAAAAAAGAGAAAGTAAACTCATGGTGTGCGCAGATCTCTGACGCTTGTCTCAAGGAACTCGCGAAACTAAACAAAGCGTTTAAATACATCGGTAAGACGACGTCAAAATTTTTACAAATAATGCGGTGATCAGCCGACGCGTGGTGCTTTGTAATCAATCAGTCTCAAGCGATCACGCGGTGTGACATGTATCGGTTGGGCGAGGTAGCAAAAAGTGCATTCCAAGCTCTCGGGGATCAGCGGTCGCGGACGAAAGTGCTCAACTTGTCTAACAATCGACGTGAGGCCAGCTTGTCTGACTTTTTGTTTTCTACATTGCAGTCACATGCATCATCATGCAGAAGACAGGCGCCGGTCTATACACGGCTGCCAGTACGTGTTGGGATGTGAAAACTGACGGTGAGCTTCAATGACCAGCAACACCATGGCGTTATTAAGGAACTCACCTTGCTCAAGACAAAGTGGCAATCGGAAGCTCACTAGTTGAGTTCATGTTCACCCTTTTAGTTTGTGGAGCCGAAGGGTATCCACACGTCAACAGCGCCTGCTGGAAAACTCTCGTTCATGCTCCTCGACAACACCAATGTTTGAGAGATCTACGCTGCTCCGCGACATCTCCTGTTCGCTTCAGGACTCTGCAGCCTGCAAGTCTCGACCGATACCGTGGACTGCATCGTTACGATATACACACTGCAAATATGAGCATTTGTTGAATACGGGAAACCTGCCACCGGTCTAGCAGAGCACATTTCTGGGTTCTCGGCCTGCTAGTTTTCCCGTTTCACTATTCAGTGGAAACTGGCGTGTCTGAATGACATGCACATGCCGAGGGCGCTGCCAGTATGAGAGAAGCCCCAACGGCTCCTGCTGCCTCCGGCCTGTCGACGCTAGTTTGTGTCAAGTTGTCGTCTAACGCAATTTTTTTCTGTCTACGATGGGCATCTTGTCAACAACAATCCACAGTCTAGTCGTCTTGTTAGCCGTTCGTAAATGGTATTTGGATTTTTAGCAGTGCATCGATGTACGAACTCTAGCATTTTCCAATTCGCTGGATAGGACTGCAACTTAGGCTACGGGTATATCCGTCAGTGTGTGTTTAACTACATCGTTTCACATCTTCTAAGTTGTCTAGCGCGGCGTCGTGACAACCCTCAACTCTCAGGTCCGCACACTGTGTGACCGAGTGAATCGCAGCCGGGGTTTGTCTTTCAGCTGCGGCATGTACGTCTGAAGAGAGAACGACACATCCCATGCTCTTCCGTACGAACCGTCAGCCTGCGCAGCCACATATGATACGCTAGCTTCAGGGCCTTGTCCGAACAGTGTAGATTGACTCACGCAATGTGGTGGCGGCACACCTCTTCAACTGCTATGAGCACTAACCTCTTCAATATTGCCTCTCAAACGACGGGCCCCAGACGCATGGGTTTGTATCGACCGCAGCAATCGGATCCTCTTTCTTGAGTGCCCACGATAATAACGAAATCCTTGGCATAGAAAGTGTGGATATTCGTGCGACTCGTGAGGCCAGAACCAGTGGTGTCGAAACGAGCCAACGGGGGTTCTCTTCCGTAGTTTTGCTCACAGTCTACAGGACTGCGGTTGGGGTGGCACGCGTGTACATACTCCGTTTCTCAGACGCCACTGCGTCCCTTAAACTTACGCATAATCTCGAAATGTCGCTGCTCAGCCGTAAGAGAAGTTGGTTGTTGTCTTACTATGCACAAGGTTATGGCTCCTTGGGTGCGAAGCGCCCGTATTTAGCATGTTTCGCTCCAGAATTACAGCGTGAAACCTCATGAAAATCTTGCGCATAATCGCCTGTTACGCGATGGAAGGCAGTAACCAAAGAAAGTGTCGCTTTGAGGTCTGACCCTCACTTGCCAAGAGGATGTTACACAACATGCTCCAGTTCCTGTCCTGGCGTGCGAGCGAACGATTTGTTCAACGCATGATCCGAAGACGGACAACGTGGCCCTTACTACTATGATGTGGGCGCATACTGCCCTCCTGAAATTTTACCAGAGGCTGCCTTGGGATGAAGAAGGGCATAGTAGCGGCTTGACGGTTTAAGACTTCCTGGAACCCTTTTCGCGCAGTGGTTTCATTAGTCTTTAAGCTTCCCTTTCCCCAGTTCAGTAGTTTCTCTCCCCATGCCTAGAATGCGGTTTCATGCTTTGGTCGGTCCTTGGTTGTCCCTGACCGTTACACAGTCTCATCGACACTGCCAATCTGCCGAAGCAATGCAGAGTTTTATCCATGCTGACGAGTAAATCAACTTTTTATCGATCCCATGCATGCACTTCGACGTGTCATTGACCAGCGGTCTGTCGACTGGCCCACCGTGCCTCCGGAGCACCCACCGCGAGTGTGAGAGAGACTGCACGACCGTTGTGGACCTGATCGAGGAAGCTTGGAGGTATTTGTTCCAGTTGTTCGCCAGTATGGTCGTACCACGTGCTCTTCTCCGTGTTTCCACGGAGCTAACTCTCGTACTCCTCTGCCAGCAAATCCGGTTGCCAGCCCTATTGGCTGACTGCATGGAGCGACGCAAGGAGTTCTAGGCTCAATATCACGAAGCCCCAGCCATTCTTGTCGAATCCTGTCACGCGTTTCTCTGGAGAGTCATGGAGTGTCGGGTGTAGTGGTTTCCATCGCTGAAGGAATCGTGTCTTATCGCAGATAACAGTGATTTGAACTGCCACGGCATTGTGGGCCCCAAACCAGGCTGCCCAGATGAGTGGTATGTGACGAGTATGTTTTCATGCACGTGTGGTATAGTCCTGGTTAACGTTGTACGCTGCAAAGAGAACCTGATTTCTCCGGTGGCACGGCGACAGCCCGAAGATGTGCGGGCGTTGTACACAGTTTTGCGGGGAGAAAATCCACTTCAGGCCCCCCCCTCCTGTGATAATGTGTGCCATAGAGATGTTACGATGGCAGCAACGGTGATTATAGATCCTTGGGACGGCCTTGTCGGTCGCTCCTATTCTGTAGCTCGGAGGACAACGGAGCTCTACTTATCGCATAAGGGAGGCACTCAGCTCAGTGACAATATCGCTGTTTTCGAGAATGTTCATGTTCTTTGGTTGAACAGAAACAGACTACGTGATTTGCAGGCCCTCGATCACAATACACGTCTGAAGGAACTGTATATAAACGACAACCTGCTAATCACACTTCATGGACCGATAATAAAGTGTAAATTCCTTGAGGTTCTCTCAGCTGCTCGCAACCAGATCAAGAACCTCTCGTCGCAGCTTGAGGCGCTCAGCCGTCTGCAGTGTTTGAAAACGGTTGTTTTGACGGGAAATCCAGTAGTCGAAGAACCCAGTTATCGGTTAGTCCGCCAAAGGGTCTTCAAAAAAGGATCGGTAGCTCCCTTTGTGTATAAACTCTTGTGCATTTCCAAGATGTCTAAAAAAGTATGCGGTGCTTTTTTTATCGGAGTTCACGTACGCCCAACATTAACCGACGTGCAGCCGTGTCACTTTGCCTGTTGGTTACAGATGAAAAGAGCCTAACGGTGTTGGCATGCGAAGCCGGGCTTCTTGATGTTCTGCTTCTTCTCGTCAGCGTGCCACTGTAGTATGTTTGGGGGAAACTTGAAGCTGTAGAGGGATACAAAATCTTGATATCGGTGGATCTGAGCGAGCTAGCGAAGTTCTTCGGAAAACGACTTCCGAACCCCCAATATAGATGGTACAGAAAAGTTCTAAGATTCGGCCGAAGTACTGTTTCTCGATTCGCCGCTTATGGCCACAGGCGAAGCACAACGACAGTCTGGACTTTGCCAATGCTGCTTCAGGGCACGTATAATCTCACGGCTACCCGCTCTTGAGGTACTAGACCACCAAAAAGTTACGGGCATCGAAAAACACGTGCCCTCCACCTGCGAAGTGCGCAAACAATCGGCGGCCACGCTTGGTTGGTCTTCGCGATCTGCGCACTGGATGTCGTATAGTACTTCCTCTGGGAGGTCTTCCACGGTCCCGCATCACCATTACGTGACCTTCAAAGCGGGAAAGGGTGGGTCGAGAAGTCACCTTCAGTCTTCCTCGTCTCGATCTCCTTCGGTATCAACGACCGCTGATAACGAGCTAGGCAATGGGCATCATGACGCAAGTGTATCACAAATGCCGTTGCCAGAGGTGAGCGGTTCGATGATTCGGCTAGCCCAACCATCTTAAAATTACACAGACTGCTTCTCACGCTCCCTTA
This sequence comes from Neospora caninum Liverpool, assembly GCF_000208865.1. Taxonomy (NCBI): domain Eukaryota; phylum Apicomplexa; class Conoidasida; order Eucoccidiorida; family Sarcocystidae; genus Neospora; species Neospora caninum. The sequence goes on along the minus strand of NC_018398.1, from coordinate 3,921,822 downwards.
ATGTGATAGATTTCTTTGAAGACTTAGTCCAGGCCTTAAGTGCGATCCTTCTTCAAGCGGTTTGTGAGACGATCCTTCCTCGAGTAGGTTGTGAGACGAAGTACAGGGGAGGGCAGTAGTTTCGGTGCGGCTGCTGCGCCCGTGACCTCTACAAAGCAAAACAAAAGATATCCTTCAATTGTGAGTTCAACCGTCGACCAGCTGACTTGAAGTATTCTGTCTTGTTGCATGGGAAGAACGCCGGTGAGCCACATGTTGGGATAGCAAAAGCTCTTTGGCATTCCTTTGTTTGTTTCTTATCCTCCATAATTCAGCGTCTCTCTCGTTCGCGGAACCTCTCTGGGTTTTCGGCCCTCGAATGTGACGTGCTGCACAAAGCACGTATTCTTTGTGCTCAACCGGAGAGTGATATGTGTGACACTGCATCTCTGCTTCGTGCGGATGCACTCCTCTGCCCGCTTCCGCATCCACCGGCGCTGCGAGCAGTTCGAAACGCGACGCTTGACCAAGGCAATTCGCGCATCGAAGGCATCTCCAGGGCCCGTGTCGATTGCAGTGCGGAGATTGTTAAATCTACCAACGACTCAGCGGAAGGGCCGCTGAGGAACCCTTTTCAAAATCGGCGCCAGGGAAATGCGAGTCAAGGGCAGTCTGCCTCTGTGGGTGCGCCTACTTCTTCCTCTCGTTGCTGTCCCTCTCCTGTCGGGAACTCCACAAAGGGGACAAGTACCGCTGGCTGTACAAACGAGGCGCCATGCGGCACCGAAGTTTCTCCTCTGGAAGCTTGGGAAGTCGAGAAGCTTCGAGATGCCTGTCTAGGTCTTCTGCAGCAGTGGGCACCTTTCCGAGAAGGGCGATCACCGAATGATCTCACGTACACCATTCCCCGTGAGTTCCTCCAGCGACTCTCAGAGTTCATCGAGAATGATGGATCGGGCATCGGAAAAGTGCCCCTCCGACTTGCCACAGATATTGTACCAGAGGAACACGAAAGGACAGTCGCAGCAGCCGCCCCAGCGGAGGCTCAAGCGGCAGCCACTGGAGCAGGGTTCCTGGTTCCAACTTCTCGTCCTGGCTCGGAAGGGCGAACCAACCACAGCGCAGGGGGCAACCGCGCGAAAGCTGGAAAAGCTGGAGCCGAAGCCTCCTCCGGAAGTGGCTCCAGCTCAGCTGGAAACAAGGATCCTATGTCCCCCGGAGCAGTCGGTGGGATGGGCTCTAGCCCGTCTGGTTCCGTTCCTACCTTCAGCGCAGGACCGGCGGCCAAGGAGAAAATGGCGGCAGGCTCAGGCGTCCCAGCAGCGAAGGGAGGTGCCGGTGGAGTGGCGCCGGGAGTGCTTGTTGCTTCTTCTTTTCCCGATATGACAGCAGCTCAGGTGCTTGACTGGGTCCTTCAACGAACATGGGTGAAGCGCGATGCGGTTCAGGTGGAACAAGCCCTTGAAAAGTTCTATGTGGATGCTCAAACTCGGCTCGCCCAGGGGAAGGCAACCGAGGCGACAAAGATGGCAACTATGGTAAGCACCAACAGCAGACGAGACTCTACAGCCTTTCGCCCCGGGGCATTAGACGCTGGTGACGAACTGCTTGAATATAGGCCGAACCCGGGACTGATCTATCAAGCACCAGTGTACACATGCATTCTACAGGGTACGCTGTATCCGCATGTGCCGTCATCCAGAACCCCAACCGCTCAGTGAGCAAAATACGCGGACTGTGCCCAGTTCTCCTCCATCCAAGTTCTCGGAAGAGATTGCCACTTCCTGGTGTCATACATGGACTGTATTTTTAGGCCATCAGGCTCGCGCGGATTCTTGAGGAGCGCCAAGCTGAACAGGCGCGTGAAGTGGCGGAAAACACTTCCACGATGAGTGGGATTAAAGGGCGTAAAACGGACTTGTTCTGGTAAAGCAGCAGTCAAGAATTCACCACAGAGACGGCACAGGACAGAGGCATGCAATACACAAAACCCGTGCCAAAACTTTCGACCGCCGGCCGTGTTCGGCCTGAGACCCAAAGCCCGCAACTTTCAAATCAATGTGGTAGTGGTGTCTCTGGCACGACCAGAAGTCTTAATTCCCTGCCTTTTCTTTCCGTCATCCCGGGCTACAAAGTGAGAGCCAGATACAGTTATGAGAGCCTGGCGTGCATTTTGGGACACGCATGGAATTGCCCAGTATCACCTCCCCCCTCCCCTGATGCAGGTCACACGTTGTATCGCAATGCACAGTTCCCCCCCTGGACTTTAAAACGCGGGTTTTCCACGCGACGGAGACAAAACGGAAACAAGAAACGACTTCCTCGAGGAAGCAGCTAATAGAAGCTGTGCATCACGACAGAATAAAAAACGGCGTGCGTCCGGGCGGGGCAGCATACGCCTGGTTTACTGTTCGGCTCCTGTTGCTGTTCTTCCGTATCTGCTACTCCCTCTGTCTCTCGCGGTTTCGGCGAACTTTTTCGCTGCTTGCGACAGTGCCTGGTGCAGTGAGCGATCTCTAAACATCTCGGCAGCAATGTCTGTGCCGCCGACGAATTGGTGCTCAATAAACAACTGGGGAACCGTGGGCCAGTTTGTGTAACGCTTGAGAGCCTCTCGAAGCGCTAGGTCTTCCCAAATATCCACAGGGCGGAAGAAACCTCCTGGGAGAGTGTTGGGGGCAGATGCATCTGCCTTGTCACTGCCGGACAGAGCGGGCTCTTCACTTGCAGCCTGCCGCACAGATGACAGTCATTGCAACGCACCGACACAGCGCCATGTGTGCTCGCAATACAGACCGAACAGAGCCGCAAACCAACGACGATATCTCGGCACACCTCCCGAAATCGTGTTCAGCCACCACACACAAAACCGCCCCGTTCTGGGGACTTGCGGACAGGCCGACAGAGCAACGCGGAGGAGCGGCTTCACTGCGCCACTCCCGCGCATCCGTTGCGTCACATGATCCCGCCGGGTAATCCAGAACCGTCCCGTCCAGCGTAGAAGTGAATGTGTAGAAGCCACGAAACAAGAAAGATCCGCGCATGAAGCATTGATCGAAGCGACACGGGCACAAACTGTCGAAGCGTGTGCGCCGAGGGGATTTACGCTGGCCGAGCTCGGAAGTGTAAAGAGTCGTGCTACCTGCTAACGCGTGGAAGAAAACCCGCGACTGTTTTGTCTCTTACCAGCTGAAGGATCTCGACGATGGCTCGACTGTATCCGCACTGCGGATTCTCCGGAGTCCCCTTCATGAACAGAACAACAGGAGCAGAATGAACCAGTTCCTCCACCCTCGCCCGTAAACTGTCAGCGTGGTAAACCTGTTCCTCGCCGCCGCTTGAGGAAGATCTCACCAAGGTTCCTGCGTGCGCGGGTCGCCAGGGGACATGGACGGGAGCAACAGGAAAGAGAGAGCGATGGGAAAATGCAGACGGTGGCGCTTTTTGAAACGCTTCGGCACGCGGGGGGGAGTACGCAGAGGGAACAGCGAAAGCTGAATCGAGGCGGTAGTGGAGGTTCTTCGGGTTTAAAAACAGTTCAGTTGCATTTCCAAGATTCGCACTGCGTGACAGTCTGAAGGACGCAGCATTCGTTGCACCGGAGGACGTGGGAGACCAGAGAGTAAACGAACTGGGGAAAGGATGGGCTTCCTGGATTCTGCGGCCCCGGTAAGCGTGACGTGGAGAAGAAAGAAATGCCGTGTTGCCTGAGATGTCTTCTCCGTGCGTTCTTTGAAGGCCACGCACATTTTGGCAGAAATCGACTGTACAAGCAACAAGGAAACCCAACACCGCACACAGAGCCTGTCTCCAAGACGCTGGACCCATCATGACGGCAGCTTCTCTCTTTTGACGCCGTGCAAGCTTAGCAGAAACGAGCGTTCCGTGTCTTCAAGTGTGTGTTCTTCTCCACCCTGTGCTTCGTCCGAGTGATCCATACTCGGCAAAACGGAGCTACGTCCCCGAGAATAGAGTTCTTTTCTGTGTTGTTTCTCGTGCAAGATAGGGTGACTGGCTAGAAATTGTCCGCCCTGGCAGCGGTGTGCACAGGAGACAAGCACCGACGGGCGCACAGAATCGAGAATAGCCTTATTCTCCAAACGATTCAGGGCGCAGGCTTTCTGCAGCAAACGAGACCAGCGAGCCGTTCGCTTGTGCGTGACTGGTGAAGAAGAACAACGAACCACAATGCTGCAAGTCCGGGTGCGTTTAGCGACGAGCAGGCGTTTTTGCCAGTGAGGGGAACCCCGAGACGAGACAGAAACGAAGGCAAATCCGAGAACGTCATGCCCCGCTGACGAATGCCCAAGAACGCAGTCACAGAATCTTGCGGGCCTGAAAGTCGTTCATGTCACCGTTGTTGAAACACTTTCGCGCGTGTGTCGACATCTGTGGCCTAGCAAAACCCAGGAGACACGACAGATGCACGGACGCACGCATGCTCAAAAAGACAAGCAGACCTAGATGCGCAACGCTTGCGCAAAACACCCTAGCAAGTGTCGGTGTGCCGATGCCGTGTCGCTTGTGGTCCGTAAACTCGAGGACAGAGTTGTTACGTGCCGCCGGAAGCTACGTAAGAGGACTGGAGTCACCCCTCTCCCGGTAAAAAAGCAGCGAGACATCTGACGCGGATTTTGGTAACGCACAGTTTCGTATTCGCTCGCAATTCGGATACAAGGCTCGCAGTGCCGAGCTAGGGACGTGTCGGTCAGCGATAAACAGGGGCGGAGTGTGAACAGAAGCTGCAAGACAGCCGGATAACGACCTCTAGACCGGCGAAACTCACGCTGGTCTGCATCTCCTTTTTCCTTGTCCTTCTCCCTGGGAATTCCGCGACGATGCGGAACACACAGCCGCGCGTACCTCTTCGATTCAACGCGGCGTGCGGGTCTCGTCGCGTACGTCGTCGTTTACACCAGGACGTCTGATCGGTTGCTAAGAGATGACAGCCGTGTCCATTCTCATGCATTTGCCGTTTCCGAACTGTCCGCTTTCGGGCTAAAAACCGCGCGTTCGTGGAAGAGACCGGCAACAAGCGCCTGTATCGAACTGTATACAGTATAGAGCGGCCGCTGGCTGTCCAACGGCTGCTTGTTTGCTCTACCTTTTGGTCCCATTTTCCCCCGAACACGGATTTGGGTTGTCTTCTCGCGTGCCTTCGTCCCCTTTCCTACGCAGCCCCCAAGAGTGAGTGTCCACCGATTCCGTGAACCAACTTTTGTTTTGCGTGGAACGTTCTTGCACACGCCTGGCCTCGGCGAGAGACTGCCTGCAGCGTGTCGCGCGAGCACACCGCGCTTCTGACACCTGTCGCCGTTTTTCAGGCACGGGAGTGAGACTACCGCAAATTCTGGAGAGTCCGCTTGTGTTTTCCATGAGAGGAGAAAGGATCTTTTGACGTCTCGAGGACGGTCCTCTCTGCCTGACCGGGCCCCTTCGAGTTTCTTCCGCTTGCGCAGCGTCGGGTTGTGTATCGCTCTGTTAATCCTTGTGGCCAAAGAGCGCTGTGTAAACTTTCCGGTCTCTTTGTTCGCTTCCCGAGCGAGCGTGTATCCTAGTTCAGAGTGTGTACGGTCCGTTGTCTGGTTCATAGCGATATTCATGCGGCAGCTACCCCTGCGTCTCTCCTTGCGCCTGCCATCGCGCTTCTCCGTTTTCCTCCGGTCGATCCTGGCCGTTCCACAGTTTGGCCGGCTCGTTTTTTTTCCGGCGACGAAGAAGGTGTGAACGTTTCGTGCGCCTTTCGTCTAGGTTTTCCCCGTTAGAGCACCCTCGTCTTCACCGGCTGTCTTCCGCAGTCGCCGTTTTCGCTGGCCGGCCTCGTTCTCTCAGCGCTCTGTCTCCTTCGAGTTTCTCCCCTTCTCTATCGCCTTCCACCGCCTGAGCAAATCGAACCAAATGGAAAAAGTGTGGCGCTGTCTTCCCCGCCGCGCTCCGCCCTTCATCTCTCAGGGGAGCAAAGCGTCGCCGTGCCTCTCCTGCGAGAATGGCGCCGTAAGGACGCACAGGTGCCGCACGGTGACACCCAACGCGCCGCCTTTCGGAGAAAACCGCGGCGTTAGGGAAACGCCTGCTTGCGGCGAGCCAAGGTCTCGCTCTCTCCGCCTCTCTGCGCCCTCGGCTGTCTCGACTGTCTGTTTCTCGTCAGCTGTGGCCTCGCCGATCACACGCTCACCGGGACCGCTCAGCGATCACCTCGTTGACGCGTTCCCCTGCGTTTCTTCTTCCCGCGCTTCCGCCGCCTCCGCTGTTTTCCGCAGGTTCTCGTCGAGCGGCTGTCGAAGAAACAACGGGGTGCATGGAACGGGCAGACAAGTGGGGATAAGCCGGCAGCCGCTCTCGCATTCCTCTTCTCTCTCTTCTGCCGGTACCTGTCCTTCTGCGGACACAGTGACCAGGAAGGCCGAGGACGGGTGCGGGCCAAGACACCTCTGTTCTGCCTCAGGGGAGGCCTGCCGCCACGCAGGGGGAGAAGGCGAGGGACAGGGCGCGAGCTCACACCGACGTGGATCGAGCCGTCGACTTCGAGGAAGGGTTGCCAGTGTGGCCAGCGCCTCCCTTCTCTTCGCCTTTGCCTTGCGCAGATGGGCCGAAGAACAGGAAGAGAAACGCAAACACGCATGGAGAGGGGTGTCCTCTCCGGCGGCCTCTTCTCCCTCTTCTCCTGCCTCCTCTTCTCCCTCTTCTTCTGTCTCCTCTGGTCGCCCTCCACTGCGAGACGCGTACCCTCACGCGTTTCGTCTGACTTCCGAGCCGACGGCAACAAGCGTAGGGGGGGATTTGTCGGACCACAGAGAGACGGAAGACGCGGAGTCTCTCTCGGCTGGTGTGGAAGCACCGGCGGCGCCTTCCTCCTCGCTTCCTCCGTCGTCTCCCGTCGCTCAACTTGCGGGCGCTGTCGCGACTGCTTCCTGGTCCTCTCGGTCTTTTTCGCAACGGCAAGGGAGGCCGCAAAGTGTCGCCAACGGAATCGAGGCTCCGCGTGCAGCGTCGCCCTCTCGGGCGGCGGAGAGATGGCGAGACACGGCGAGAGAAATGATCTTTGGGACTCCTCTGAGTCTGCAGGGGGTGCACGGCCTGACTCCGGGGAGTCGCGTGATCTTGCACGACTGTCGTCCTCTGAGAGAGAACGCGCCGCTCGTTCATGAATTCTTGAGGGCAACCGGCATAGTCGATGTGCTTTCCAAGACGGCGAATGCGGAGGGAGAGCGAAAGAGCGAGGGACAAGCTGAGGGATCCGACGAGGATCGCGAACTCCAAGAAGCACTGGCTGCGTTCAGACAGAGCGATAACGAGTTGTGGGAATCTGCAGCCTTCCGCCAGATTGTTGAGGTGAGAGAGCGCGAAAGAAAAAAGGAACAAAGAAGAAGCGAACAGAGACACGGACGAAGACAAGAACGGAAGAACGCGTGGAAGGGGAAGGGGGAGGCGGCGAGGGACGCCGACGCGAGGCAGAACGGGAGAAGTGGGGGGAGCGAGGCAGCTGCAGCGGGCCTTTGGAAGCGCCGAAAAGTGCATGCGTTCAGGAAAAACGCAGGGGGAGCAGGAGCCAACGCCACACACGCGCAACTGGTTTCTCGCGGGAAGGCCCCAGGAAAAACAACCGGGGCCAGCGAGTGGCGAAGGATCGGAAGCGCGACAGCGGAAGTCTGATAGGACAGCTAGAAGCAAACCCGGAATGGGAGGGTGAAGAGAAAGTAGATGAAGAGAAAGTAGACTAAAAACGAAGAGGCAGAAAAACAACTGGACGGGAGACGGATATGTGGAAAGCCAGGTGGAAAAAGAAATAGGTCAAAACCAAATGGACGAGACGCTTAGGGCGACGAATCCTTGCTGCGAGTGCCCGATAGAGAAGGACACACGATGGATAGAGAAGTGAAAGTGCTTCAGCGTGAGTCACTGTTGGGCGATCGGGCAAGCGACTCTTCGTACCCCTCCTTCCAAAAGGGTTTTTCCTTTTCTTCGCTTTTCTCACTTCTGCCGCAGGCGTGGCGCAAGGAACTGTATCAGCGCTCGGCGGGCGGCGATGTCCTCGAAATCGGCGTCGGTGAGACTTTTTCCTTTTTTGTCCCTTCCCCTGCTCGCAACACGCAGTGCTCTCGCTTGTGTGCTTGCCTGCAGAATGCCCGCCTCTCTGGCGTCACCGGTTTTCCAGACTCTATGTCGTGATATAAGCGCGTGTAAAGTACACGAGCCTACGTTTCATATGTGTGTATATACGGAGTGGTGTGATCTATTGGTAGTACTCATGTGTATACATCCATGTATATATATATATATATATATGCATATGTGTGTTTGTGGACTTCCATATATATATATATATATATATATATGTGTGTAAAAGTCTGGCTGTCGATTTGCATGCATGCTTTCATCAAGACAGTCCCTCGCCTTTGGGTCGTGGCTGTCTGTTTCTGGTGCAGAGGGCGGAGGCAGAGGAGTTGATGCGCGGTTGAGGGAACGGGCGAATCTTTCCCGAGTCTCGCATGGGTCTGTGTGAACGGCGGCGTCTGCGTGTTTCTGCGCTCCCAGGGCGAGGTCGGGGGCTCAGGAATCCTGCCTGGAAAACGTGGTGCTCGAGTTACACGGGTGTCGACGTCAGTCTGCATGAGGACGCGAGAAGAACAGCGGAAACACTTGCGGCGTCTCCGTCGCACCGAAGAGGCGCTGCGTTCCCTCTCGTCGACCTCGTGGTAAGTTTCTTTTGCCTCTCTGCTTTGAGGTTGTTTTTTTGAGGCCCGACTTCTCGTTAAACGTGGATCTGTTTATGCTCGTGGTGTGTCTGGTGTGTCCCTGCTGTCTCTCTCCCACCCCGTCACCCACGCGCCAGCGAGAAAGTTGTCGATTGTCTGTCGGTAGCAGTCGGAACCTTGCGCAGCTGTGGGCTTTACCGTGTTCTTCTGTTTATCGAAAATCCTGGAAACTGCGCGTCTTTCTTCGTCCAGGAATCCGACGCACACAATCTTCCACTTCCTGGGGACTCCTTCGACTCCGTTCTGAGGTGAGACGGAAGAAGGCCGATCGAACATATTCTTTGCATGGGCTCTCCTCCGCTTCTTCCAGTGCGCTGTCCATTTTCGCAACCCGATTCTGCGCCGAGCTTCCTTTTCTGCGCCCCCGGGGCCCGCTGTCCCCCTTTCGCTCCGTTTTGTTTTGCGCCTTGTCCTCTCTCTCTCTCGCCCGTCTTGTGTGTGTCCCAGGGAGCGTCGGTCTTCGTCATGTGCCGTCTAGCCGTGTCTTTGTTTCGCCAGCTTCTCGCTCGTCGCCTGGCGAGCTCCTTCGATTTCTGCGTCGCAACGGCTTCGCGTCCCCACGTGTTTCAGCCTTTTGGCTCACGATCTCTCTCTCTCTCTGCTTTGTTCTGTGTGTTTGGTTTCTGCCCAATGCCTCAGTCATCGCGTGCTTTGCTGCGTAGCCTCTCCCTCGACGGTCATCTCCTCGCTTCTCCGCGTCGTTCGATCAGGCGGATCGATTCTCCTTTTCGAACATGGATCCCTCCATCCGGCTGTTGCGGAGGCGCTGGAAATCTCTGCCGTCGAAGCGACCTCGAGAGAGGACAAGGCGAGAGAGAGCGGGCGGTCGCTGTGCAGCGGTGCGACAGCGGCGGCTGAGACGCGACGGGAGGGACCCAGCGAAAGGTTTGGAAAGAGACAGGAGGCCGCGCATGGAGGCAGAGAGAAGCATGAAGTGGAGAGACGAGAACGAGAGGGCGGTCGCGGGGCGTCTGCTGCGAAGGAGGCGGCGAAGAGAGAAAGAAACGTAGATTGGGAAAAAATGTTTCCTCTGCCTCCTGAAGCACTGGCAGATGCCATTGCTTCCCTCCAGATTGCTCCACGCTCCACGTGTCCCGGCGAAGGGAAAGGGAGACGAAAGGAGACGGGAGCATGCGCCTGGATAGATGCTCTTGGCGAGACCATTAAACTCGCTGACCGGCAGGAGAGGCGAGAGCACGAAAGATCCATTTCTTTCTCTCGTGAAGGACGCGCGACGCAGGGCGACAAAGAAGCTACAGAGGAACGTCGCGCTCTCTCTGGTCGGTCGTTTCAGTCTTCTTCTTTTCCGAGGCCGTCGCCTGAAACGAAGAAGCCAGTCATCGAAGAAGTACACATCTTCGTGGCTCCTCGGCCCGAGACAGAGAGAAGCTGGACCGCGGTGCGGTGTGTTGCTGTGCGCTGTTAGAGGGGAGTTTGCGTCTCGCAAAACCGATTCAACAGTCGGCGGACAGCGCGCAGGAAATCAAGAAGCATGGGACGAGCTGGTCCGTGTGTTCTGGCGAGAGAGACCAAGAGCGAGCAACGTCGAACTCGCGGCGGGAGCGAGGGCTGCGACTGCACCCGCGGGGGGGGACCAAATTTCTGAGAAAAACGGCGGAGAAAAGAGACGACGGGGAGAGGAGAAAGAAAGCGGAGGCAGAAAGACCTTAGTGTTCATGTGTTTTTCTTCTTTTTCCAGGGAGGGGTGCGCCGATTGCGGTGGGCTTTCCAGTTCTTCATGAGGAACGTGGCGTGTATCACACCACGCGCGAGGTGGATACAGGGACATATACTGACGTACCTATATGATTGTATATTTGCACGCATGTGTATGTATACTTATATATATATATAGATATAGATAGATAGATAGATAGATAGATAGATAGATAGATAGATAGGTAGATAGATAGATAGATTGCTATTTGTCGTGGCGGTGTATAGACACCACGACGGCTCTTTTGGCGTTTTGACGCTGGACAGTCAGCTTTTCGGGTTCTGTGTCTCTCCAGATATATGTGTATAGATGTACATAGGATGTGTATGCATATGCGGCGTATTTCGTGTAAGTTGGCAGGTGTTCACATGCGTCTCGGTATTCTTCGGGCGTTCACGTCTCGGCCTCCGCTTTTTCCCCGTAGAACACATCTGTAGCGAAGGCCGTGGAGATGGAGGGATAGACGTTTCTACTTCAGGTCGCGCAAGTAGCCGTGTGGGTGGTGCGTGCCTAGCTCTCGGCTCTCGTCAGGGCCCCTGCATCTCCCTACGCCGGTCGAATCACGCGCACGAGGAAACCTGTGCGAGTCCGGTGCGTCGCAGACTGCACGAATAGGTGCTTCGCGATCGATTTTATGAATCTTGGCATGCGTGTGTTTTTGACGGCTCTGTTTTTGCGGTGTCTACGGTGTGGCCCCTGTTGTCGAGAAGCTTTTGAAGGACAGCTCTCAATTCTACTTTCCCTGTTGTGTGTTCGGGGACTGGAAACCTTCCTACCGCGAGAGACTCGTTCTCAAGAGACTGGCCTTTACCTGTGAGGAGTCGGCCTTTTGCCGGGGAGACTGCCTCAAAAGCTCCAAAAGGCCTCTCTTTTGTGTCACATTGCATACAGCGGAACGGCAGCGAGTGTGCCAAAACCTAGAAAGCGGAAATCCTACCCGTTGTTGTGCAGAAATCTAGTTGAACCCCGCGAGCGTGTGTGCCTGCCTATCTATGTCTCCCTATATATCAGCAGTGGGGCGGAGGTCTGGGACCCGCCCTCTGAAAAGAAGCGAGGCTCGAGCGTCTCTCTTCCGTGGATGCGTGAACTGAGAAAGGCCAAAAGCGTCGACGCTTCCTCTCTTCACACGATGGCAATCTCTCTCACCGAGTTTAACCCCACGGCGTACACCAGCTTCTTGCCCCCATTTGCCCTATGTAACATGTGGACGGTTGTTTGTGGGAAAAGGAGCGCGCGAAAAACGCAAAGAGCGAGCTGCGTGAACTTGGCGTTGTCTGCTCTGCATGTACCGGCTGATCTCAGAGAGAGAGAGAAGACCTGGAGGAGAGACAGAGAGAGGGTAGCGGAGGCGGCGCTGCCTCTCTAAGGGTTGAGGGTGCACAGACGGGCTTTTTGTTTCTGAGAAGGCGGAGCTCGTTCGCCGCCTTTCTCCAACGTCTACACTTGCCTTTTCTTTCAGGCTCTCTCTTGCTCTCCGAGAAAGGCAGAACCACGAAGAACCACTGACAAAAGTGAACAGGGACCGGCTAGCTGGTGGGAGCGCGTTGAAAGCCGGAGGACGCCGGCTTTCTCTTTCTCCGGAAAGGTTGCTGAAATATCCGTATTTTGAGGTTTTCTCGTCCCCAACAGCACTGGGAAAGTGTAAGACGAAAAGGCGCGTTCTCCTCTGAAGAAAACTCTGCAGTGCCGGTAGCCCCATGTGCTTCTCCCCTCCCCTTCCTGGCGGCGAGGTTGTCCGCTGGACAGCTTGAGGAGCGTTCTCTCGCCCGAAGAGGAGGGTTCGAGTTCTTTCTAGAAGGGGTTTGATTTGTGGATTTTCTCTCCTTTCTTCTTTCGGTTCCCTCCTCGCTTTCCGCTTTTCTTTCAGTCCGATCTGCTTCATTATACCCGGCACCTCTCGAGATACGTCCAGACACAGGCCGCGTCGCGGGGGCCGGGAAAGACTTGCCTCGCTTTTCTCGTTCTTACTTTTTCGCGAGGGGAACCAAGAAAGAAAGAGCGGCAACTGCAAAGTTCTGTACTAACCATTTTGTCCCTCTTGTCCACCGCGAGAACGACGGCAAAAGAGCTGTCCTCTCTTTGGTGTTTCTTCGTCGTTTTTTTTTCTGCCGGATGAACACGCGACAGCCGCGGGAGAGGGGAGAGCCCGCTTTTCGTCCTTCCTTTGGTGTCACGTTTGCGTCTTCTCCGGCGTTTCCTCTTTTTTTTCGCTTTAGAAAACACTTGCTCGAGGACGCCAGACTCCTCTCACGTCTCGGCGAATTCCCTCGGCAACGAGGCCCTCGACGCCGCGTCCCTCCTTGCAGCAGTCCTTTAGCAGAATCGAACGTCTAGCGCTTCTTTTCAGCCGAAACTGAACCGAGAAATGCTCCCCCCTCAGTCTTCTCTTCTCGAATTCGAGTTCCCGGTTTCCACCTCTTCATATCTCTTTTCAAAAGGCCAGGCATATACGGATAGATGTGTGTAGGGTCGGTAAGACCGACATCGACCTCCACGAACAAGGATTTCTTTCTACCGATTCCTTCCCCTTCTCTGCCTTCCACGTCTTTCTGAATTCTCTGAGCGTCTGTCTCCTCTCCCGAGCAACCTCCCGTTCCTCTTCAAGTCGCATGCACTGGGATTTTGCGACGGTTCCCCCGTTCCAGTCCTAATCGTCCTCAGTTTCGTCCACAATGAGCGCGGAGGAGCCGTCGCCCGCTGGGTCAGAAACCCCCGACACTGAGCAAATGGAGGGCGAAGTTGCTGACAAACCAACTGCTGACGAGCCTGCACTCGAAAAGACTGGAGGCAAGTCAGAGACGGAGGGACCGCCTACGGAGCATGTCTCCGAAGAGAACAAGGACGCGGTGCTGGAAGAAAAGCCGGCGCCTTCCTCGCCTGGAGAGGAAGATGGGAACTCTCAAACTGATCCTCCTCAACGGAAGCCTTCGACTGCAGCCGCTCCGAAACGCGGGCTGTCCTCCTCTTCCATGAGGACACGACCCGCGCCTCCTGGAGAGGAAGGTGGGACCTCTCAAACTGCTTCTCCTCAACGGAAGCCTTCGACTGCGGCCGCTCCGAAACGCGGACTTTCTTCCTCTTCCACGGGGACACGACCCGCGCCTCCTGGAGAGGAAGGTGGGACCTCTCAAACTGCTTCTCCTCAACGGAAGCCTTCGACTGCGGCCGCTCCGAAACGCGGACTTTCTTCCTCTTCCACGAGGACACGACCCGCGCCTCCTGGAGAGGAAGGTGGGACCTCTCAAACTGCTTCTCCTCAACGGAAGCCTTCGACTGCGGCCGCTCCGAAACGCGGACTTTCTTCCTCTTCCACGGGGACACGACCCGCGCCTCCTGGAGAGGAAGGTGGGACCTCTCAAACTGCTTCTCCTCAACGGAAGCCTTCGACTGCGGCCGCTCCGAAACGCGGACTCTCTTCCTCTTCCAAGGCTGGGATTGTCTCCGCAAAGAGCAGTCCTGCGCCTCCCCCCGGGGCGAACCCTGCGCGCGTGAGTTCGACCGCTTCGCCCCCGTCTCGCGGCGGATCCGCCTTGGCGTTTCCCGCTCGCTCGAAGGAGATGGAGAGGCGAGCGAGCGGAGGAGACAGAGCGCGAGACGGGTCCGCGGGCGCCCCAGGCCCGAAGGTCGCCCCGCTCAGCGCCGCGAACGTCAAGGGCAGTCTCTGGCAGCAAGTCTTGAGCGACGCGAGGTCGGCGAAAACAGCGGAACAACGCGACTCCTACCTCATCATGCTGGGTACGGAAGAGAGGAAAGAGAAAGCAGAGAGGGAAAAGTGTTGAAAAGAAAAGCCGGGCATGAGATCTCGACTCTCGAAAGTGGTGTGTGCATACACCTGAAGCGCTCCAAGCCTGTTCGCAGGGTTCTGCAAGGACGGATAAAGAAGTCCTCTTTCTTTTCTCTGAGGACCGCCCCGAAAGTGTGCGTGACTCTCTTCTGCAGGATCGTACGACGTGGGGAAAAGTACTGTGCTTCGCCAGCTCCAGACCCTTGGAAGCGTCAAGCCTTTGTCGGCGATCGAGACGTACACCAACACAGGAGGCGTCTCTCTGCTGGATTTTGCGTACATTGGGCAGAGATGCCTAGAGGAAGAGGAAGACCTCTCGAGTGTCGACGCCCATTCCTACGCCAGCGTGTATATTCTCCAGCATCCGCAACTGGCGTAAGAGGGGACAACGCGTCGGGCTGTGTGTTGAACTCTCCCTCACGTGTCGGGTGAAAAGGATCTTCCGCTTTTTAAAAGAGAAAAACGTAAAGTATATCTGTAAAAGATATAACCGTTTTGAATGCTCTACAACTTCAAACGATTTAGGTAAAGCTCATACGTCTATATGCTTTGCGCGAGTGCAGAGCGCACCCTGAAGGGTCTTCGCGCGTGTATCTATCCGTGTTTTCCTTCTTTCCCTTTCTACAAAAGCCGTCCTCGGTCGTGTGCGGCAGCGCGACTCTTCCCAGTTTTGAACGCATGCGTCCTGCTCGTGCTCGGAGCGTGTCTGACGCATGCCTTTCGGGCCTCCGCAGCCTCTCTTCGCGGGCTGTTTTGGGGCATCGAGGGTGTTTGCCGTTTTCCCGTTTCGCTGCAGGGGCCGCCTCGTGGAGTTGCTCCCGCCGTCCGCGCTTCCGAACATGTGCTTCTTGATTTGCCTCGACATGCGCCAGGCGTGGAGCGCAATGGACGAACTGGAGAAGTGGATGCATGTCGCAGAGAACATCACCAACACGCTCCTCGCTCAGCAAGACGTCGAGACTCAAGACGGGCTCCGAAACAGAAGTAGGACAGGGGCACGAGTCAGAAAACGAGGCGGGAAAAGGCGACCGCGAGAGAGCCAGCAGCCGGGGAACGTGGCGGGGACAGGAGGGCGAATGCCTGAGGAGCGATGCGAGGCAGATGCGAACCGAGAGAGGAAAAGGCAGAGTGGTGTGTACATGTGCGCCTGGGACTGCTTGTTCAGTGCAGCGCTACTTGGCGTCGTATCGCCGGAATGCGACGAGCAATGGTGTCACTCGAGCGGTAACTGCCCTGTTGGATCTCCAGAATTTCGGCAGCGTGGCTGGCGGCGCATCTGAAGAGGTGAGGCGCGAGAAGGCCCTCGCAGAACAGGCGTTTTTTCGTGGGCGAGCACTCCCGCAGTTTCGTTCCAGAGCGCTAGCTTCCTGTGGAAACAGCGACGCCCGAGCGTGTTCGAGGGAGAAACAGGTGCGCGTGCCGGCGCGTCTCTCGCGTCTGCATGTACTCGCGCTTTTTCTGTGGAGGCGTGTGTGTTCTCTTCTTCTTAAGCTGGTAAAGAGTCTCGAGGCGGAGAAAGCGAAGGAGGCTTCGTCTGGGGCCGAAATCTCGAGTCAGATTCCCGTGCCGGTCATCGTGGCGGTCACGCGATCCGACGCCTACCAGCACCTGAACAGCCGCCAGAACATGGGACAAATCGACATCATGATGGCGTACTTGCGACGCGAGTGTCTCAAGTTCAATGCGGCGATCGTTGCATGCAGTTGCCGGGACGAGAGAAAGTAAGGGAGAGACCGGATCCACGCTCCGCCGCAGCGCACGAAAAGAAGGGACGGCCGCCTACGCGGCGACTGGCCGCGTCTGCCGCGGGATGTGTCTCTTCGCAAAGGCCGATGCCTCTCTTTTTTTTGGCATGCAGGAAACGGGGAGAGAGATGGAGGAGAGGAAACGGGGAGACAGATGGGAGAGGAAACGGGGAGAGAGATGGGAGAGGAAACGGGCAAGACATAGGTGCGGGGCGTCCCGGCAGGATGATTCAAGATGAGTTTTGTGCGTCTTTTCTGCAGCCCGAGGAACCTGTTGCTGCTCTATCGCTACTTGATGCATCGTCTCTGCAATTGCTTCTTCAAGTAAGGATCCTCCAGTGACTTCGTGACGTAGGGGTCTTCTCTCCAGCTGCGTGAGCAATCCTAGGTTTGGGGCATTAGCTGTTTTCCGTGCAAGCAACCTTCTCCGCTGGGCTTCCACAATTTTTTTCAAGAGAGATCGAGTCTCTAGTCTCTCTTCAGTGTGTGTACAGCCGACCAGGTCGAAGAAGAGAGAGAGGGAGCGGAAGTGATAAAAGAGCAGCAAAACACGTGGAGGTATATATGTTTGCCTTGGTATATCTATTTATATATATATATATATGGATGTATATGGCTGTGAAGATAGATATCTGCACATCCAGATACACGGATATACCCTGCATAGTCTTCGCCTTACTTGAATCCGGAGACAATTTTATGGGCCCCATCTGGGATGTTTGATTTCACGTTCTTTTCGTGGTCCTTTCCGTTTCCTTCAGGGAGTTGCCAGTGACAGACGACGTCGAGGCTTTCTTTATGCCCTCGGGGTTTGACACCGTCGAGGATATCCAGTAAGATTTCCTGCGGAAACGCTGTCTCTCAAGAGCTCTAGCTCTTCGGTCGCCGCTGTTCCCGGAGTTAACGCGAAACACTGAATTGGGTTACGTTTCCTTTTTCGGATTTCTTCCCGGAGGTTCAAGAGTTTGGGGCGCAACCGGGAGCGCAGCGGCGTTGCTCAGAGTAACTGAGGAAGTTTTCTGTAGTTTGCCCTGGGTCCGGTCGCTTTAAATTTCTCTCCCTTTGCCTTGTTTCACCTTTTTTGATGCTTCAGGAAAGCGGTGGAGCAGACGGTGGCTGGGAGCTTCGAGGTGCGGATAGGAGAAAAGCAAGAGAGATTGAGGAAGATAAAACGGCGGGGAAAACAGGGAAATCGAGGGCGAACAACCGCGAGAAGCCGCAATCGAGGAGGCTAGGAAAGAGAAAGAAATGGACGGGCGCCAAAGTTTAATTGGTGATTCACCTGGAGCTCGTGTCCCACATTTTGCCTCGTTTTTCTTGTTTTGTTCATGGCGACTGCCTTCTAGGACAAGCAGATATGATAACACCTTGCGAATAACAACCTTTCCCTCGATAGCACTTGTGCCTTTCATTATCCACTGGTCCTTTCCACGTCCTGATCAAAATATTTTCTATTAAAACACGTTGTCTTTTTCCATCTCGCACCGTCATTGGTGGCTGGGTGTATGTACAGAAACCGTTCGAGGCATGGATTACGAGACACATGGAAGCGAAGAAGGTATGCAGCAAGGCGTTATCTGTGTCGTGGCGTTGTTCGCTTTCCGAGTTTGTTTCCTCGGAGGGTCGTGTCACCTGTACTTCAAGAACAGTTTCTGGTTCCTCCGCCCGCGGCTTTGCTCCGTGCCTCCTCGCTCTATATCCGCTGCTATCCCCGGTTACTTCCCCTCTTCTTTCTGTGCCTTTCGGTCTTTTCTCATTTCGTGTTGTCTCTGCGGTCCCTCCGATCTGCGTTTCTCGCTCGCTTTTCTCTAATGCTCTCTCGTCCCCACTGTTTCCTGCTGTCCCAGCGTCTTCTGTTCTCCCGTGCTTGCTTTCACCCTTCCGACTCCATCTTCCTGTCTGTGTTTTCTGTCTCCGGTTCTTCTCCATTCTCGGCTCGTCCTTCCTTTTGCTGTCTTGCCGCTCTCTTCGTCTCCCCAATTTTGCGCCTCTGTGCCTGTTCTCCGACTCGCCCCGCGGCCGTCCCTGCGCGCCTCCCGCACCCCTCTTCCGCTGTCCCCCTGTGTCCCTCTTCCCGTCAGCTCGAGGACCAAACAAACACGGCAGTGCCTATTCAGACGATGCAGGAGTTTCTCCGGCAAATGGAAGAGCAGTTCCCAGCTGCGGCGGTCGCGGCGAAGCCGATGGGCGAGAAGCGCTTCTCGCTCCTCAGTGGCGCGCCGTCTGCCTCGGGGGCCTTCGGCGTAAGCAGTGCAGATTTAAACAGACGTTTGCGCAGGAGACATGTGCTCGTCTTCACTCGATCGCCGCAGACGTGTCAGAGTGTCTCTCCACGGATCTAGGTGCATAGGGCGTCTGTGGGGATCAGAGGTTGCTCGAGGTGTTCCGCTGTATGTACACCCCGCCAGAGAGCCCGTTTTCAGTGGTGCGTTTTTCCCTTTTTTGCGTGGATATGCACCTCGGGGAGAATGTCTGAACCCAAAAAGACCTGCGAGGATACGTGCCTCTCGAGAGATTTGTCCCCCCTACGCATAGGGATATGCACGCGCTTCGCTTTTGCGTTTTTGGTATCCAGAGGACAGAGTCTGGTCGTCGTAGTCTGGTAGCCGGATCGCAGCGTCCGACGATTTCGATTCAACCCTCGGCCAATTTTGCGCGACCTGAGATGCAGCCCACGAAAGCGTACATGTCGGGTCCCGGCGCCGAAGGCTTGGACAAAATTCGGACGCGGGCTGAAGTTCCGCGGCTTCGTTCCTCCGTGCTTGCCACCAAGACCATCGCGACAAGCAGCTCGAGCGTCTCGCCAGGCGCCGGTGGGGCAGAGTCCGCCTCCCTCCAGAACTTCTTCCAGGGATTGCTCGCCAAAAGTAAGGAAAGAAAAGACGGTTGAGCGAAAAGGCGCGAGAGTGGTGAGCACGGCGGGGAAGCGCCGGAGCACATGGAAGCGGACGAGATCGGCCAAGTCATGGCGTATTTAGCGACCGCAAGGGAGAAGGCGTTCAAGACGGGGAGTTTGTTGGTTCAAAGATGGAACATACACGAGATAAAAGAGGATGCAGAAATGGAAGAGAGGAGAGGATGGAGAACGCGTCCCTTTAGATAATGCAGCGGAACAGCGTGAAGGAAGCGTCACAGATGATGGAGAAGCCCGTAAACCGTAAACTGTCCCAACGGGACAGAAACGCGACGTGGCTTCCCCACGTGGAGAGGAAGGCTGCCGTTGTTGTAAATAAGGGATTTTTGCTCTGTGTTCGACACGAGAGGGAACAGAAAGAGGAAAGCTCGTATCAGTTGGCCAGGCACCTATTGGTTATCGATGAAGAGAATTCTCGCCCGCTTCGTATGTTTTCTTGGTGGCGGCGGAGCTTCGTCGTGTTTCATGCTTTTTTCCCCAGTTTCCTCCCTGGCTTTTTCGTTTTTCAGACAAGACGAAGGTTCCGGCTACTCCTCGCGGGCGCGTGCGACCGAAGACAGGCCCCGAGGCCGAGCAGAAGAAAGCGCCAGGGGAGGCGTAGGCAGAAGAATCACGTTCGTTTTCGATCTTTTCCTGCCACGCGTGGGGTTCTTTGGAGTCTTGCCTGTGTTTTGCTGCGTAGCTACTGGGGGCAGACGCCAGCAGAGAGGATACCAAGTCGGCAGAAAAGGTCAGATATCTGTGGTACTCTTCTTAAGTCAAGGCGGGTCCGCGGCCTTCAGCTCTCCAGCCTTTGGAGGATGAGCTGGCCGCTATACAGGAAACGCAGGAAGCAAAAAGGCAGGGGGAAAGGGGTGAGAGCGAATCAGCTGTTAATGTTTGGGGTCTCCGCTTGGTTCTTTCGTTGTCGTTTCCGGCGCAGGCGGGACGCCCGTGTGGACACGGTGCGCAGAGTGGAAAGTGGGGGGCAACCGCCGAAGAAAAAGCGAAACAGAACAGACGCCCGTCTAGTGAAGAGAAAAGTGCAAAAAACAGTTGGGGTTCAAAAGTGTGTTTTCCTCATCCACAGCTCGTTTTTCAGTGACCGATTGTTCGGGTCATGGAAAAGGATTCGGGTGTGTGTCAAGCGTTGTTCAATCGTGTCGGCGAGGGAGTACTTACGCTAACGTTTTAAAACGCAAGAACTACGCATGAGAGTTGTTTCGTAGCACAATTCACACAGTATTGTAAACGAGCAGCCAGGAGCTGAAGGCGAAGCAGGAACTCGTAGCTCTCCCCGCGATTCAGTGCCGGTGTCGCAAGGTGGTACGCACCCATCAAACACTTTCGAATAGTTTCTCTACCGGAGTTTTCGCTGTTGCTTTTGGTCGCGGTGATACGGGGAAAGGCACAGGTGGACTGTCGTTAACGAATCACATCACGTTTCCTAACGGGGAGTTGCGGGCGAAGCCGGGACCACCTGGACGAACCAGTTGAGTCCGGGAAGGCGCGTTAGCTGGGTTGCTGAGGCCTAAAAGCTGAGAGGGAAGAATTTCCGCAGCAGATCGGACCAGGTTTGTCACACGCGAGGCGCATCCACCTGGAAACAAACCCCCCTCAAAAGGCTCGCAGAAATGGGGCTCTGACGAGAGCAAGGGAGCGGTGGGAGTGTTTGAGAGCCTTTTTGTGATGACGCGTATCTGTTTGCCACATACAAGGCACTGTTGCCTTTGCCTCACTGTCGTGGAATAGCTCGTTACTGGCGACTCCGAGGGGAGGGAGCATGGACTGTCCTGTGTCAAGTCCCTATGTTCAGCGCGCTCCGGTAGTGAACAGTGGTCTCTTGCGCGCCGAGAAAAAGTGAGAAGTCCTAGATTTCTCCGCGCGATTCGGAATTTACCGTTTTTCCGTAGAGCAGGGAAAGACTCGGTTCAGCGCATCCGTGCGGAAATCCGCATCCACATACCAGCGGATGGTGTTCGGCAGGGGACAGCCGCCCTTTTCCCGAAGGAAATGCGTGAAGGAAACTTCCGCCCTACCCTTACCGTAACATAGAGGCAGGAGGTACTGTCTGAGGACTGTGATGCGGGATTCTGCAAGCACTCCCGTTCCCTCACACCAAAGCATTCGCATCTAGCCAGCTGCGCAGTGCTCTGATCTCTGGGTTTTCGCGGGTGCCGCTGCGGTTCCGAATCCGGGCAATGTGCAGAGAAACAGACTCTACCGATAATGTCATAAAAGCACATATCCATTCATGATATTTCCGCTCCTAATGCCGACCTTGTACGGACGAGCCTTCGCTTGCCGTCTGTACCGTCAGAAAGTAGAAAACCCGAACAAAGTTCACGGGACAAACGTCAACACAGCCCCGAAGTTCCTGCGTCTACCTAGACAAACCGACAAGAAGAGAGGAGTGATTCGGTTGCATGTCTTTGCCGGAACGGCAGTTAGTGAGAGAAGAGAGAGGCGAACGCAGCCAGGGAAACACCACCACACACACGGCGGCGGACGCATGCTCGACTGCACTTCGCGGAAGGTTCCTACTCCGCGGTTTTTGCGTCGGCTGTATCGCCCCCGGATTCCACTTGTTGCGCCTCTTCGGGATCACCTCCGGGCACGAGCATTGTGATATTGTTGCCGTTCAGAAGAATGCTTTGAAGCTTGGTCTTCTTCACGCCAGTGGGGGTGAATGTGTACTCGGTAACGTCGTCCAACACCTGAGGCGAAAAGAAAAGACAACGGGACGCGCTCGCTGGAGGTCCAGAGTAAACCCAACAACGGAGGCCGAACGCAGTGTTGACTCGGTCGTCGACGGGATGAAGATGTGCACTTCCAAGTGCAAAACGGATTCTCCGGCGAACAACGGGCGGAGAAAAACACGGCCACACAGACCACTTTAAAAGAACTCACAACGGCGGTTCCCGCGACTGGAATCCTTCCCTGTCTGATTCCCAAACGCCCGATCGAAGATGCATCGGCTGATGCTCCACACAGGCTGCGCATGACAAGTGTTTGAGCACCGAAAGTCGGGCGCCGCGGAGCCTAAGCGGATCTCGCCTCGGTGCGATTCAGAGCCGCAGGACACGCACCATGTTGACAAAGTCATCGAAGCCTCGGAGAGTGCCGGCGAGCTCCTTATCGCCTTTCATGATGATCCACATGCGGCTTCCAATGCACTTGTCTACCAGCGCGAGAGGCAAGTAGCTTGGGCCCCCGCTCACCACTCCACTTGTTGCCGGCGCGACTGTCGCTTTGGAAGCTGCGCTCATTGTGTCGGGTTCCTGTCACATCAAGCAAAAAACAGAGGCGACGGGATATGGAGAAGATGGCAGAGGAAGGCGAGTCAGACAACGCCAGGCGGGCTGGGCCCCACACCGAGCAGGAGTGCTCCAGGTCCGGTCAGTCGACTGTCCTTCACGCGCGCTCTCGAGCTTTCCTGGAGTCTAGCAGCGGCCGCGAAGCAACATGAAGTTAACAGTCGCTTCTCCTCAAGGCTGCCGGAGGTGGAAAGGTTCAGCGGGGCGGCTGAGAGAAAAGGACAACGCGCAAGCGACGGACGTGTTGACTCCGGCGTCTCTCTGAAAGACCTCTGCGGCCTGATCGCCATTCACACAGACAGAGTCCCCCCCTTTTCCTGCGGTTTCACCGTGGTGTAACACAAAGTCGCAATCCGGTTAGGCCCTCGCCCGGCGACGTGCCTCCGGGATCTGGGCAACTCGCGCCTAACTGTAAACGTGTAGGGAGAGAACGAGACGTCGGCCGGCGCGTGTTATCGTAAACGGTGCGTTACCTGCCTCTCTTCTGCGCTCGCATACTTCAAGAACACCGCGTTTGGCTGCTCATTCGGAGATTCCCCCTCGAAATTCTAAGGGAACGCCGGAAGAGACACGTTCCTCACGGGATGCCGAAAAAAGCGCGAGTCCAAAACGTAACGGTACGCAAGGGGGGAAATCTCGCGACACGCGGCAGAAGGAATCGACAACTTCTTGGTCGGCGCACAGATAATGCTGACGGATCTGGTTCAGGAGCTGTCAAGATTTTCGGCTGGTTCCTGGTAGTCCAGACATGCACGGCGAAATGTAAGCGTGCGTAACGGGAAGGAGCGACGCGTTAGAAAGGTCGGGCACGAAAAGGCAAGTGCAGGCACGCGGGAGTCGCTGAAAAACAGCTAATTCCCATATCCTATTGCTTCTTATATCACTACTCCAGATGACCTTCCACCAGAAAAGCCTTGAAAGTAATTTTCCAGTGTGCATGACACAGAATTAGTCGGTGCATGCGGCAGCCGGGCACCTGAGGACTCCAGATGGGACTGGCCGACGAGGCTTTCGCCGTCAAATCGTCGAGAGGCATAATATCTCAGTTGCATCTCTCTTCAGTTCTTTGCGCACAGATAGGAATTGTCAGTTGCTCCGTTGTTCCACGGTCCTCGCCCGGACCCGACACGATTGAGATGCCATCAGGAGAATCCTTGGGGAGCCCAAGGATTCATATGCGGTCTACTGGATCGTTTGTATTTCCGGGACTGAAAGCTTCTTCGGGAGGCGCGTGAATGCTGTTTGGTTAGCACTTTGCCTTTCGGAGCTCTGTGAGGACTTTTAGCGGCCGTGAGTTTTCAAGAGACTTCCAAAAGTTTAAACAATTGACTTCCAAAAATGCGTTGTGCGGGCCCCGGCCGTTACGAGAGTCTTAAAGAGTTTAAGCCTTTCTTGAAGCCATCGCGTCTTTATCTGTTAAGGTTCCGCTGCCTTTTATATCGGCGATGCATATCCGTAGTAACCAAGACATGCCCACTTCGCGTTTTCTGTTGCTTATACATGTGGGAAATTCTGTAATAGTAAGCGGGGCGAGCTACCGCATGTATTGTTCGTTATCTTTTTGCTGCTGGGCACACACGCGCACCGGGTAAGTTGGATAGTCGGACAAGGGCTCGCTTCAGGGGATCCTCGGGTCTTTCGCTTGGCGATTCCCAATCGAAAGCGCATTACGTCGCTGCCGCCAGCTCAGAAAACACGGATCTGTCCGATTCCTGGAGCCCGGTCAGATGAACACAAAGGGGGGAACACCGCAAAAAAAAAACCGGCATCCGCAAGTCCCGCTCCTTCAGAAACGAAACAGATGTGTGGAAATGAACGATTCGTTGCTTGCTTACTAATCTGTACACCTGTAAACGTGTGACCAACGTGGTTTCGGCTTCGTGGCGACTGTTTCCGGCCCAAATGTTGTCATCGGCATGGGAAACGGAGAACGAAAAAACACAGCAGAAGCCTCGAAAGGGTAGCAGTGTTACTGCAGGGGCACCTTTTACAGCTTGTTCTGAAGTCGATCCATAGCAGAAGATGCTTAAAAAGATTCACTCTCCCACGCGATACGAGATTAGGGTACCGGCAGCACGGCACCGGCCGGTAACACTTTCGCGGCAGGTGAAAGCTTTCAGTTGCTGTGGGTATGTAGCTAGCATTTCCAGCACCTGGTATCCAGGATTGTTCATCGAACTTCAAAAACCCGTTTCAATCATTGTTAGACAGCAAAGGCTCTTGCTTAAGGGGCCAGCAACCCTGTTTTTCCGTGCTGTCGGAAGACGCTGCCACGCTTACGTGTTGTTCATCACGGCATACCTGCTCTAGTTCCGTACCGCTTTTTTGGCTCGGAATCAAGAGCAGCTTTCTGGGGCAGTTAACTTCCTGTAAAGGCATCTACTATTACAGGGGTGGTCTGTCTGCGTCATTTTGGACCATGCCTAGCCTCAGCGTTGGTGCCGGGACAGAAGAGCAAGGAAAACTGCCGCCTACCTAGAGCGGTCGTCCAGCTTTACCGGCTTTGGAGGGCATTACTTTTAACGCTGCTTAATACGGGGACTAGGGCCAGATAACATTGGACCAAGGCCTGGTTTCAAACAACTTGTGCCACGAATCGCGGGGATCTCCGCTTTCGTGTAATGACGTTGTTCGTGTTTCCGCAGCGTGTTTTGGGTCTCTGGGTTGAGTGCAGTGTTCGCTATCCTTCCCGTTTGAAGTTGCTTGTGTAGGTATGAAGCTGTTCATCAGATACTGTTTTTCTTGGAGGCATTGTGATGCGGATCGACGAGCGTCAGCCAGTCCAGCTGCTCTCTGCTGCTGGTAGCTTCTCCCTGTCCTTCTTCCCTTCGAACTACCTCGCGGACAACGCTGCCACGGGAAAAAAGCCTTTGTGATCAACACTGAAGAGGCTACGCTGTGGTCCTGCGATTCTCGGTGGGTGTCAGGGCCACTCGAGGGTTGCAGGGCTGAGCAGTAGAGCAGCGTCGCAGAATAGAACATGCAAAGCGAGTTAAAGAAGATAGTATTTATGAGATGACTAGCATACAGCACAACGTCTTGTGCACCCCAAAAACGACATGTGTGCGTCAGGAGACGTGCGTTGTTCTCCAGCTGGCACTCGCATTGGTGGCCTCATGCTAAGCGTTCAACTGCTCCACTGATTTGTGTTCAAGTGCTTCCGTACACTGACTCGGCGGCGCAGGGTCCTCGGTGTCTCACGTTTCGCAGTCGGCCGCCCTTACCAGTTTGGTTTCTGCTGCTAATCAGCAAGGTTCGAATGCCTCGGTCTACGTTGCAGTGAGAACTCCGAAATTCCCGTGGGAAGGCTCCGCAGTGTCGCTACCCATCGGCCCTACCACGTGCACCTACCCGCTCGGGAGACCGGAGCTTTAACATTATGCCGGGAGCGTTGTCGAGCGTTTCTGCGGGTTTGCCCCGACCCCCAGGATGCCTGTGCTGCTGCGAGTGTAAAAATGCCGAGAGATTTCTTCTTTGTGGCGAGCAACGTGAGCGTCAGTTGCAGCTGGTAGGCTGCGTAGAGGGTTCGTTGCAATCACAAACTGCAGGCACGCTTTCGCTGGCGGTCGCTTACATGCATACACAGAACGGTGGAGCATGCGATGCCGTCGTCGTCGTTGTCGTCGGGCAATCGAGTTAGAGAAGGGGTTAACCTCACCAGACACGCTGAGATTTGACCAGGCAACTCCTTCTGCCGGAGAAAAACGAAGATACTAGCTCCAGTAAAAAAGCCTGCATGCAGGCCACAATGGGGTCCTCTGCTGGCCGTCGAGCTGAATCGGCGATGTCGAGTGTGCGTTTTTCGTGGCTGCATGTCCGGTTGTGGTGGCACACGAGGACCGCACGCTTCAATCGAAGAAGTGAGACAATGTTTCCGCGAACAGCGTGATAAATTCCAGTTTGTGTCACTGCGTGTTGTCTCGTTCTACAGCGTTCATCCTGAGAGATGCCGATGGCCGGGGTCAGCGAACGGCCGTCGTTCGGGTAGCGCTGGGTCGAGGTGTCCCCGCGTAGGGCCGGGTACGGTCGACGGCGGGAGGCTGAGTTAGGTATAAAATAAAACGGTGTCTAGCGTCATTGTCGGTTATGTTTGCATGTTCAATTCGTATGCTTCACCATAAGACTCTCTTCAGGGCTTTGAGTTCGTGGCAGCCGAGGAACCATGGAGCCAGGTCTCATCAACGCAAGTGGCGGGGACGTGCCGTGTCCTGGCACACATTTTTGCACTATGCTTCAGAATCTTTAATCTTTGGGACTCTCAGTGTAGCAAGCGGCCTTCTCGATGGTACGAGAAGGAAGGCGTACACGTTCAGTGTGGGCAGAGCCAGTGCATCCAGCTCCAGCCTCCCAGTGTATGTGCTCGCCGGAGTTTTTCCCGTCAGCCTTTCCGACCTCTCTTCCGGCGGACGCCAACCCCTTTTGCTCTGTAGGCTGTTGCCAAAATGATGATGATTAAGTACATTTGTTCCAAGCCCACGGGCGGCGGGCCAGCCCCGTTGATTTTGAACCCCGTGGGAAAGTGGGTAAGGGTGCTCATCTTGCTGCATATCATCTTGTTCTTTGCCGCCTCCGCCACCTTCGTTTTCCCCTCCGTTGGTGACTTGTCTTGCCCCGATCTGCTCTTTAACGTCAACTACTGCGCAACCTGTTCTGGTAAGCGTTTTAAGGCGGGAACTGTACAGTCACGCCTGCGTAAGTAAAGACACATGTCTTCACGAGAGAGCGGCAGGGGGCGGATATTGATCCGGTATGTGGTTCTGCGCCCCCACCAGGATGCTCATAGACTCTTCATTCTGCGCGGTTTCACAGGAAACTGAAACTTTTCCCGTCGCCCCTGCCCGGATGCTTTTGTGGTACTCGCCGTGAATGCCTCGATCACGTGAACATACAACACCGGCTACCGTGGCTAGCGGACTTACGTTCTCTTTCTTATTTCTTTGCTTTTTCGGCGGCTTCGACGCGTCCCGTGAGGACCTTAGCGGTTTCTTCTGATGGTTTGCCTCGATGTATACGTGTTGAGAGCTTTGTATTCTCTGTCTTTTCCTCTCTCCGCAGCTGTGGCGTTCGCGATGACGATTTATTTCAGTCTGATCTACTGCCAGAGCTGGGGTACCGAAAGGGAGTGGGCCAGTGCAAGCCTGATTACGATGGCTTTGGCGATTGCCGACATGTTGGCGGCAGGCTGGGGCATTATTCTCCTTGTCGAATCATCATCGAGCATGACCCTACAGGAGACATCGGAGGAGACCAATTACGGCTGCTCGGACTGGAAAGCCTACTTCTTCTATTATGCCACAGCGACTCTAATCTCCATTCACGTCATCATTGCACTCTCCTGCGCCTTGGTCTCCATCATTCTAGCTCAAGGTGTTGGAGCCCAGCTGGAGGAAATTCGAAGAATTGTCTAAGAGGGCCTTCGGGCTGCACAGACCACCCCACGCGCGGCGTAGCAAAACACTGCATCGCATCATTTAGGTGGAAAGCGCCCTTCTCGCAGGCGTCTTTTAAACTTGTAAAATACACAGTTCAGTGTTAGTGATCCACAGCGGGAACCGACTTTGTGTTTGACAAGTTACGCCGGGTGCCTTTCTCTTTCGGTGTTCTTCAGCTTCGCTGCCTTTCACCGCAAGCTTTCGTCTTCTGCGTGCCTGCTGAGTTTTGAGTGCTGTCTGCTGAACAGCGCCGGTCCTCGGAATCCGTGTGGCCGCTGGCTGCACCAAAGGATTCGTCCGTACAGGAAGTCGCGCCTCTCTGCTGACTGAGAACAGGGCACCAGCGACAGTGGTGAGGATACTAGATAGAGCGATAGCGAGAGAAGCGTCGTAGTGCTTCCGTCATTCCGCGAACGGCTAGCTTCGGCGTTTTAAGCAGCCGCCAACCGGGGGGCACTGTGCGTCCCTCGTATTTTACGCGTCCAGCTGACTCGCAAGACCGTCTCCCGTTCTCGAGCTGTGACCGTTCTACCGCTTTGCTTCCGAAACCGCCTACTTTGCCATACAGGGTGTTCCTACAGACGGCATCACCCCTGTCTGTTGCATCTTCCTTGTGTTCCTTGTCTACGCCGTCAGAAGTGTGACTCCACCCTGGTGAATGCAGTATGTCGCTTTTCCTGGACGAAGGGAACTGGGTGCTGTGCAGAGCGAGAAGGATCGCCTGATCCGCAGTTAAGTATTTCGACTCCCGCTTTTTTTGTGAGATTCGCGAGACAAAATTTTTTGACTGTTCCCCCGGAACTTTTCCGACGCTTTCGTAAAACGCCACACAATTCATCCACAGGGCGGCACGTGAAAACGACGGTATACTCTAAACACAGCAGCGACTAGAGAAGCCTGTGTGGACCTATGGTGGTTAGCAAAGGAGAACGCGCATGTGTACCGCTCCCGAAACAACAGAAAAACTACAGGGCCCACAACGAGACACTCTCCTGAGCAGACTGCCAAACGATCGCACAGGAAGAATGGGAATGCCGCGGGTCGCCGCAATATATATATATATATATATATAAATATGAGATGTTCACATTTATAGCATATGCATCTACGCATGCACAGGCATAATTATGCATGTACAAGTGGATGGATGCTGGCCCATGCATCTATGAAAAAATCCTCCGGCAGTCGTATGATCCTTTGTCCAAAAAGGCCGAAATGGACTATTAGCTCGCCAGTTTTTTAGCCTCTTGGTTCACTCCGGGCGTCGCCTCTTTCTCCAGGCGCTCTCTCCACGGCTTTCTTGGGAGACTGCTGTGTCTAGCGAGCGACTCCTGAAACGTGGAGAGACGCTGAACGAGAGGTCAGTCCTTGAAGCCGCTTTTTTCTCTGCTGGAATGCGAAGATCTCGCACATTTCAGGTATTCCCTTTTCCGTACGATTTATCGTGCGTCCTGGGCACTCGACTCTTCTATAGTTTAACCGTTACTGCTGGGACTGTATATTATGTGCTTACGGTGAGGCTGAGCCACGGCGCAGAAATGCACCAGGGGAGGCCGAACAGATCGGCAATCGGTCAGAAGAACCCTGCGAAGGGCCAGCGGTCACCTGTACCGCAGACTGACGCGTTCGCCCATTCGTCGTCTTCTCTTGCGGAGGGCAAGCCTGTTTTTCTTGTTCATACACTGCAAAGGAACACAGCGGCAAAGAGACGCGATGTGGCAAGGATACCTGTGCGAGCAGAGAAACGTTCCACAGGGGCCTGACCGCCAGCCCCCACGCTAGTTCTCGAAACGCTCGCTGACGGCACAGAAGCGCAGCCGCTGTGCTGTACATACACTCTGGAAAGGAAGCACCATTTCCCCGCGGGGCGCGAACGCGGCCTCCGACGAAAAGACCGGGACAAACGTTGAAGAACAAAGCGCCTGTCTCGCTGAAAACACGTTTTCTGCCTCGGTGCTAACTCAACCCGACACATTGTTCCTACCTCCATCTGTACCTTTGGCGAGACTTCGCCGTAGAGCTGCTCCGCGTTGGCCCGTGCGTCTTCCCCCATGCATTCCAGCTCGAAACGGACGTCTTCCGGTCCTTCAGCCGTCTGTTCCTCCCTCCTCTCCCTCTCTGGCCCTTCTTGGTCGCGCTGGGCATCGAAGTCGGCCCCTCCGACGTTTGGGCGGTGCGTCTCCAGGCGGGTGCGGTCCCTTTCTGCACTCTCGCGGGCTGAGAAGAAAGGAGACAGCGACGGACCCAGGAAAAACCGGGGCTCTTCGCTCCGGCCTCGGTTCAGCGATAACGCAAAGAAAGAGAGGGAAAGACGCGAATGAACGCGTTCGGAGGCGCTGGCGAGCCTGCCGGTCGCCGGCTCCGGGCTCGCACCGGACCCCCCCAGAGAAGTCGCCAGCAGCGCGGGAGACGCGGAGGCAGCCGAGGAGCGGCGCGAACGAGGCGTTTGCCAGAACGGAGTTCGAAACTCCACGCCTCTACAGGCTTCGAGACAGCTGGTGTTCGAAACCTGCGTCACAGCGGGGGCGCAACCGACTGCCTGGCCCACTGTCTGTGCCTGCTTCGCCAGGGCGTCTCTTGCCGCGTCTCCTCGGGGGGCCCTCTCCAGTGTCAGGAGCGACATGCAGTTCCCTCCTGCTTCGCGCCGGAGCGTCGAGCTCCGTGGCTGAGGCAGCGCACCTGGGGACGAGGGAAACCAAAAAGTCGGAGACGGCGGCGAACTTGAGGCGCACCAGAGCCCAAGACACGGACGCGAATCTGCCGGGTGGGCGCGACTCTCGTGTGCAAGCTTCTCGAGTGTCTGCGGAAGAAAACACGATGGAAGAGCAGCGAGCGCCGGGGCGGTCCTCGGGAGGCAACGCACGTGGAGGCCGGCGCTCCTCCCGAGGCCGAGAGGGAGGGACATCTTGGGCGGAAAGATACCGAGAAGGGCGCAGAGAGCACCCAGCTCTGGACAGGGGGAGAGAGCCAGACGCGGCGAGGCGAGGCGCGGAGGTGGTTTGGAGGAGGACTTCCGGCGGGATGGCGACGGACACCACGAACCGGAGGAAGTTGAAGAGCGCCCGGGCGACGGGGGAAGTGGAACGGTCTTCTGGCTCGTGCCAAAGACACCGCACCCACAGTGAAGAGGGTCTGCTCGACACCGCTGGGCGACAAGGTGAGAAAGCGGAGAGTCTCTGGACGGGGAAAGGATCAGCTGAAAAGGCACCAAGCGGCCCCGGGAGGGGCGGGGAGGCTCTTGGCACAACGCGCCTGCGGGGCTGGGGGCATCTGTCCGGGCTCTCCCATACCATATTTGGAACCTTGGTTCTACTTGGAGGATGTATCGCGCTCGAAACACACACACACACACAGAGCCTCGTTGACGGGAAGGAAAGTCTGCGAGAGCTGCTGTTTCCAGCGACGGAGTCTGTGAGGCCGCCTGCTACAGCGAGGCAGCAGGTGTATTTACGCTGCTGGGGTCATTTTCAAATCAGACCTCGAACGTGGTTAAACACCGGCGCCAACGAGAACGCAGACCCCAGGAAACCCCCCGCGTCGACAAAAAACTGAAAGATCCATCCTGAAAGAGCTCGGGAAATCAAGAGGAACTGGGCTGGTGAAAACGCGAACTTGCGGCATTCACAGGGGGTGTCCCCACCTTCTGGAATGGCGGACGAGGACCGCGTCACGGACGGGAAAAGCCCCGGGAGCGATCTTGATCGCGAGAAAAAGGAAGCCAAAGAGCCAAAAAGAAGAAAAGATTCGATGAGAACACGCGGTATTTGCAGGTGGCTCCCTGGACAAAAACGTGCGCAACCTACACACATGCGTTGCTCCCTCTGACTCAGCGAGAGAAGAGTTGCCTGTTTCCCAGGGTTTTCTGCCAGTCGATCGAAAAAAGGATTTTTATTCTGCAGCTCTGAATGAAAACGCGGACCGTCGGCCAACAAGGCACGGCGCAAAGAGTTTCGCCAAAAACGCTGCTCCCCAGCGCCTGCGTCCCTACCGTTCGCTCCGCGACTTCGCGTAGCCAGGCTGCTCAGGAAAAAGGTCGGGCCGGAGACATGGGCCAAAAGCCTGTTGTCTCGAGCGGCGCGGGAAACCGCGTGGAGAAAAAAACTGGATTCGTCCCTGGAGAGGAAAGATTTCCCGTATATCCTTTCAGTAATGTTTGGGCTCAACCGGTTCTTTCGCCCAGGCGAAAGCTCGGTCTTCCGGGCTGAGCTCAAACAGCCAGAGTCGGCATCAAACCGCCGTCCGCAAAAGGGTTCGCGTATAGTCTTGCCCGACGTGTCCAGCTTTTCTCCGGTTTCGACTCGTCCTCTCCTGGCCAAGACAAGGGAACTTCCAGGGAATTCGGTGTGTGTCTTACCGGGATCAACGTTTTCGACGCTTCGTTCCAGTCGGCGCTTCTTTATATCGTCCGTTCCCTTCCATGGCTCTAGTGAGCTTTTTGCTCGGTCTGCACAGGCTACATGAGAGAGTGTCAAATGGCTAGGATCCAGGGCCGTGTCATTCGCTGCCGTACTTCCCGTTTTCGCCGGAAAAATCTGCAGCCTCGGTGAACTTCATGCGTCGCCATTTCCCTCGCCACCGCGCGCCTTGCTTGCTTTTCCGTTCTGCCTTCGTCTTCTGGATTCCCCCCCCCTGCGCCCTCCCCCGGGTTGCCACCGACGGCAGGGTGTCTGTGCTCCGATCGACGACCGAATCGACTCCTGCGCTCGGTTCCTCCAGTTCATGTGGCGTGTACACGATGATATTTTCCTTCTACATCTTTCACCGTCACCAGTGCATCTACTCCGTTCTCCTGTCCTCGCGCGAGGAGGCTCCGGACGGCGCCAGCGCGAGTGACACGTCGAGTGTATCGACACCTGGCGCCGGGGCAACTCTGTTCCTCCCGACTGCGCCAGGGTCGGCAGCGACTCCAGGTTACCCAGGCTCTCGCCTCGGCGCGTCTGCGGACGGAGTTTTTCCCGCTTCTTCCGCCGGCTCTTCTCAAGCGGGGGCGGCGTCAGCAGCGGCGTCGTCGGCGTTTCCCAACAAGGGACAAGAAGACAGGCGTAGCGCAGCTCCAGGGAAGGGCGGAGGTCGAGAAGGCGCCAGCGGACACACTCGCCAACAACTGCACTTGGAGAAACTCCTGAGTGGCCTCCTCTTTTCAATGAAAAAGTTCTGCGAGCAAATTGGTCCGCAACCGCAACAGCCCGGCGCACCCCACGGCGGCTCAGTCGCGACGGGGGGCGCCGGGAGCGTCGCTAGTCAGCTGCAACAGAGGAGACCGTCCACCACAATAGGAGGGCCTTTCCACGCTTTCACAACCCCAACATACAAACTGCATTGCCTGGAAACGCCCACAGGTGAGGGAAAACCACAGGAGAGCAGGCGGACGCGTGGTAAGACAGGCACACCAGAGAACAGCGACTTCCGTCTGGCTACGCGCTCTCGCGCTGAGCTGGTGCCGCAACCGCCAGTGAGAGTCTGTCTTCGCATCCCGACTCGGGCGTGCCTCTGCGTTGTTTGCGATACCTGGTCCTGTGCTGCTTATTTCTCTTCCCTTTTCTCTCTTTTCCTGTGGCGTATGCGCGCGTCCTGAGAGACAGGAAGACCCACGTGTTCACCAAGTCTCCGGACTTTGTCGTCACCCTCGTTCCTCATGCTCTGCACATTCTCTCGGGCGTGTCGCGCACTTGGTCATCCGGGACGTGGGAAACACCGCCTCTCTCCTCGCTTCCCTGCGTTTCCTTCCCCGTGTGTTTTGCCTCTCACTTCCTTGCACACATATCTCTACGGAGGAAGACGTCGTGTTCGGACTTCTCTCACGCTCGGATCTTGTTCCTCTCTCTGTAGTCCGCCGTCTTTTTTCCCTCTGCTGCTCCGCTCTCTCCTTGGCTTGCTTCCTGTCTCAGGCTACAAGTTCGTCTGCCTCACGTCCCCCGATGTACCCACTCTTCGCGACAGTCTGAACCACATCTACGTGGCGTTATTCGTCGAATTCGTCGTCAAGGCGCCGGGATACCGTCCGAGTCTGCCCGTTACTCAGCCGATCTTTGTCGACCAGCTCGTCGCGTTTCTCAAGTCTCTCCCGTACTTCGCGTGAGAAGGAAAAGAGGCGACTGCGCGACCGGGCTTCGGAGACGCTAGCCGGCACCGCGGCAGGCCATGTGAATCGCTGTGCCGGCGTAGATCCGCGGACGCGTGCTTGCGGCCTTGGTCCATAAATCCGCCCTCGCCGCTGACGCCGGCCATGAAGGAAGAAGATCCAGAGAATGACCCGGAAAAAACACGTTTTGCAGGCTTTTTCCGTTCGGTGCGACTCGGCGTCGTTCTCAGTGGAACAACGCGAGAGACGCAGAGATTAGGAAACACCGACGTCTGAGATCCGGCGCTTCTCGACGGCTCACAGGGGGGCAGGCGCGCCCGCGCGTAGCGGGTCATCGTTTGTTTTTCTCGTCTGCAGAGCGTCTTCACAGAGTCAGGATGGATGCCACAGGCGCTGTTTTCTCGACGACTCTTTATCCTCCGCCTCCGCGTTCGGACCCCACAACTTCTCTCCCCTCCGCCCTCAATTCGTCACCTCGGGCTCCGCGCCCTGCTGAAGGGACCGCTCTTCGGCCTGCCGCCTCGCCCTCAGTCGCAGCTCCAGTGGCTCTCGCGCTTGGTCCCCGTCGCGCTCCGTTTCCCTCCTACGGTCCGCCTTCTTCCTCTTGTGCGTCTGGCCGGCGTGTCTCCGCGTCTCCGTCTTCTCTTGCTAGCCCTGCCACCGCCCAGCGCATTCCGCCCGCAGCTGGTCCGCAGAAGCTGGCCGGGCGTCTGTCGGCTCAGCTTCTCCTCCTGCTTCTCTCGCGTTCGTCTCTCCAGCAGCCGTCCTTCTTCGAGGTCTTGGCGCAGCAGAAACTGCTAGAAAGCCTTCTTTCTGCCCTTCAGCACTTTGCCGATGTTTTTCGGGATCAGCTGGAAAGGGATGAAGCGCCGCTTCGACGAGAAGCGGAGGCAAGGACCCAGAGACACGCACGGGACAGAGAAGACGAGGGAGCAAGGAGAGGGACGAGGCGGGGAGAAAGGGAAGAGAGGCGAGAGGCGAAAAGGGACAGAGAACGTGGGGGGCGCCGCCCGGGGCGAGTGCCGTCGTCTCTCTCGTCTGGAGACAGCGATGGAGGCAGATGGCTAGGAAGAGTTATTGGGAGTGGGGGAAAACGGCTTCTAAGAAACGTAGTCTCTTTTTTAAAGCGCGCTTGCGATGAAATCACTTCTCGTCGCGCAGTTCTGTGGTGTCTCAAGCACTGGGAAATCCTGTTTGGACTGTCTATGGCAGGCATCGAGTGGCAGAGCCTTGTGACGTCTTCTGCCTCCTTTGCGGAGCGCTTCTACGGGCTTCAGCGCCTCGACAAAGCTTTTCTTCCTCTCGCTTCCTCTCCTTTCTCGTCATCCTCTCTTGCTTCCGGCTCTGAAGCTTCCAGAGATGGCAGCGGGCCGCTCAGTCACGCTTTGGCCCAGGGGAAGTCCAAGGAGACCCGCGCACAGCTGTCCAGGCTGCTCCCTGCGGAGGAGTTGAGAAAGAACGAACAAGAAGCGGAGATTAGGTCGTTGCTCAAAGGCTTGGAAAGAGGAGGACGGACGCCAGCGGGTGGCTTAGGGTTGCGGGGACGCCAGATTTTCTTTAGTGTGATTTTTCTTCTCTTACCTCTCCTCCGTCGGGGACTTCATGCTGCCTACCTACGGAGTGTACGTACACTCGACGGTCCCTCGTCGGCGACCGTGTACGACTTCTTCTCCGAGCTCTCGCCGCAGGAAGCAGAGCGCCGAGCGGAGAACCAGAGCCGCCAGGAAGATGAGCGAAAAGGCACACGAGACACGCGAGAGGGGGGCTCGCCGTCTCCTGCCGTTCCTGCTTCGTCCGCACCTTCCTTCTCGTCTTGTGGTGTGTGTGTTCGTGTTCGAATCCTTCGGGATCGTCTCGTCTCTGTGCTCTCCCGGACTCTGTCGACTCTCGGACAGATTCGGCTCTCTAAGCTGCGGAGAGGTCTCTTCGTCCAGCGCCTCTGGCGCCTCCGTCGTCGTCTGTTTGTGGCTCTTTACTCTCCCGCTGTCGGATTGTACGGCTTGGTGTGTTTTGTGTACATGCTTCTCTACCTCGCAGACAACGCAAAGTTCCCCTATTGGTCGCCTTACATGCACATGCTGGGCCTCGTTTACGTCCGTTCTCCCCCTCCTTCTTCGCCGTTCTCTCCCGTCTTCCCTCTAGCTCAATCTTCCGCCTCTCTGCAGGGATGCGCCGAAGCATCAGAGGCGGTGGCACGGCAGAGCTTGCGGAGACGCAGATTCCTCGTCGACTGCTGTGTACAGTCACTCACGCGGCTCTCCAAGCTTTCCCTCACCGTCCTCGTCCTCGCGCTCCGGCTGCTCGAGTGGTGGCGAGACTACGAAGCCGCTGCAGCCGCCGCAACGCAGGCAGAGTTTGCGTTCCCTGGACTCGGCGCCGCGGCCTCTCGCAGAGAAGGCTACTCAGCAAAGAAAGAACCAGACGAGGTTTCACCCCCACCATCGCCTCTCTCCGACGATGAAACAGGAGCCAGCGTCCACCGCGTTCTTCTGCCTCAGGTCAGTTTATTGGTCTACCTCTGTATGTACGTCTGAATGTATATCAACGTGTGTGTCTGTGGGCGGCAGAAATCGCTCAATCGTTCGATGGCGTTTTCGTAGGGTTATTGTTTTTAGGTCTTGGCGTGTCTGTCCGTCGAGCGTATTTCTGCAGCGACAAAGGACTCTTTGTTTCGGTCTTGTTTTGCGCTGCTGGTAGGATGACCGCATTTGCCCTCTTTGTCACACGCCCCGCACCAACGCGGCGTGTCTCCCGACCGGCTACGTCTTCTGCTATCGTTGTCTTGTGAACTTCGTCCGCATGCACAATCGTTGTCCTGTGTCGGGGCGTCGCGTCAGTGAGTTTCACATTCGAAGACTCTATGAAGTGTGAAGTGACGCGACAGGCGAGCGAGTTTGGAAGACAGAGGCAGACTCCGGTGATAAGACTCGAGAGGCTCAAGAGGGGGAGACGATCTACAAGGCGAAGAAAACGAGTTGTTGAAAGGAACGAGAGAGTGTTTAGAGACAAAGAGAATAGCTTAGAATATGGAGACACATTGGAAGGGGAGGAAGTTAAAGGAGAGAGCGCATTCGAGAAGGGTGTCAGGAAGAAGCGTAGCAACCGAGATAAACGCATGGAGAGAGCATCTACGGAGAAAGTGCGAGGTTCGATGAAAGGAGTAACATCTTTTGGTTTCCGTCTCCTCGTTTTTTTAGAAAACTAGTGTCCAAAGAGAAAAGAGAAAAACACAGGAAGACCACACTCTATGCGACCAGATGGGCGTCCCATTCCACTTTTCTGATACGACGTAGCGTGTACCACCTCAGAAAGTCTTGCGATTTCGATAAAAAGAAGAGCGCTGGAAAACCAGCCTCCCCGCTGTGCAGATGCGGGAGCCTGCACCAGCAGCTTGTGCTCCTCCGTGTGTAGCTCTGCGTGTAGTGACGCCTAAGCAGTGCCGGGGAGTTTTTTCGTTTGCTTGTCATAATTGTTCAATTTTTATGGCTGAGCTTCGGTAAAAAAGTGGCATTCAATGAGGAGCAATAGCTCCTTCCCTAGAAGCCATTCTTCTTGCTCTCAGTGCTGTTTTCTTGTTTCGGTATTTGATGTGTTCAACACGCGACAGTCGGCTCCAAATGCGATAAGAATTATGCATACAACCCTATTAAGGCGTAGCGAGATACGGACTAGTTGATCGTGCAACTGAACCAGTTTAAACCTCCAGCTTCCAACCAGCGAATGGTTTGTGTGGCATACGAAAAAACATAGTACCTGGAAATATTACGAGAGGAAATGCGTTTTTGCACTTGCTAATCGGGAATTTTCCAATTGTTGTATTTGGACAGTTCACAAACTAGGCAAAGTGAACGCGACAATTTAGCTGTCAATTTCAACAAGGCTGTTCTGGAATGTCACGTACTTACTCCCTCACGCAGCTGTCTTCGCCGATTCCCAGAGGTTGTTGTGTCAAGCACGGCCCTATTCCTGTCACTGCTTCTCATCCTACCACTGCGGCGAAGTGGTTTTGTGAACACAATAAAATGCCGGGGATAAACCACTAAACCACCCTATTCGGCGGCTTCTTCTTTAGGGCATGCAACCGAACTGCAAACTGTTCCAGGATTCAAAGAGGTGAGGCGTTGCCGCTCCCCTATGTCATGTGTAGGGCAGCGTGTTCCTGCAGGGCGCTTTTCATCCATTATGCTTGATGCAAATCGTATGGGCCTGTGAGATAGCTTCACACTGTGGCCGAAACATATCTGTTCAATGAACGTGCCGCTCGAGTTTAACACTGCACGGCCGGCCATATCTCTCCACATTATCGGTGAGAATCCTTACTCGCGGATGCGTGGTGCGTGGCCTCGCAGTAACTTTTCTGCAGGTGCCCGACCGAAACACTTACTGCAGCCCTGGTCGCACATTTGAAGCAGGGATTGTCCCGCTATTAATAAATCTGTCAGCAAGCACGTATCCCTTTCTTCGTGAAAGACGACTCATTTGGTTCCCCCAATTTTGAATAGAGATACAAGGGGCGACGGAAAGTAGGTGGTGAACTCTCCCGCGTGTGCTGCCGTCGAGTGTCGTCTTTCGAGGCTACGAGTGGTCCTGCGGACAACCCGTGGAGTGGGCTTTGCTCGTGAAGGGGAAATGGTGATCAGATTCTGTGAAATGAACGAAACCCGGCGGAAAGAGGCAGTTTTTACGGTTTCGTCCACTTCCACACTCACTCGACGCATCAAGTTTCTTTGCCGTTGTGGCGGCGGGGTCTTACGCTCGTTGAGAGCTTGTTACCGCGTGAACAGTCTGGCTAGTTGGCTCCGCGCAGAGTGTGTGCTTTCTCAGTTGTTTACAAATGCCCACTCCCACATGTTCCGACATAATCTTTTTGTTAATTTCCGCGCGCATTGAGGCTCGCAAACTAAGTTTTGGCCCAATCGATCTACTACACGTAGTAACTCTCCTAGCGGCGATGTGCCGCTGGGGGGGCGGGCATGCGGCGGAATGCTGGTTTGGGAGTTCTTGACGCGAACGGCATTTCCTTTTTGCCTCTGAAATCCTGTATGCTGTGCTGTGTTGTGAGTGACGCAGTTTTGCGTGGCAACGCCTGGCACCTTATTCACGTCTACGTGTGTACACATAGAGAACCACGCGGTATTACGGCAAGGGAATGAATGTAGTGATGGCATTTACGAGACGTAACGCGTCGCATTGTACTTACCCATGATCTTTCTTGATTTTTGCTAATGCAGAAAACCTCTTGTCACTATCCGGACCAGATTTATATCGTTTTCGTGCGTCGCTGTGGCTACGGCCACGGGCAAGCGTCAACGAGGACGGCACCACAGGATTTGTGCAGACAAGTAATTCTCAGGTCTGACTTTGACGGTCGTGGTGGCGACGTTAGCGCGGACAGTCCATGGTAAAAGTGAGCGTTCGCAAGATCCTTGTCAGCCACGGGAACGACCGGCTCGAGTGAAACCCGTCCACGCCAGTTGACTGTTTTCGGGTACAGTGCGGAGTGGACAAGCGTGGAAGTCAAGGCGATTGTCAGCGGGGCATAGAGGGGGGGAAAACAACGGTGGAAAATGTTTCCCATTGGCGACTTGTGCAGCCGAAGACTCTCGGGTATTCTTCTCTGAATTTGCTGGTGGTTGCCGGAGACGCGCCGCCGCCGTTCCATCTGTTTTCGCCCATCCGACCTAGAGCTCCACGACGGCCCTGTCTTTTCGAGTGTCCTGAGGAATACGTAGCAGTCGTCCCTTGGCCATACCGCGAAAGTGTCCCCCTATCCCTTGCGCTCCAACATACACTCGGCGGGGTGAGTAACTTCTGTCCAGAGAATTCTGCGCCAGGTAGGCTCAATGACATCCATGGCGACCTCACCGGGGTCAGGCGGGCAAACCCAGCCGGCACGCCAGCAAGCAAATCCTGGAAGCGCTGCAGTTTCTGTAGCATCGCAAAAAACCATGGCTGATACCCCTGACCCGTCAGTGTTCACTGCCGGCGCCGAGGGTGCAGTAATCGTCGGGTCTGATCCGCTGCCGGCTGTGCCACAGCCATCTCAGCAAAGCGCCATGCCCCCGCTGACGACACGGAGATCCACATACGTCAACGTGTCCCTGAACTCTGCCGCTGATGAGTTGACGCTGATATCGTTCAACATTCAGATGCTTGTGGACTGTTGCTCCCTCCCAGTGAACTGGTGGAGCAGAGAGCGCGAGTTACTTCCGTACATTCGAAAGATTTCTGAGGCCTACCGTCCAGATGTAATGATTTTCCAGGAGTGTTGGGCAGACGAAGTGTGGCGCCTCCTTAAAACGTTGGAACAAGACAAAGATTGTCCCTTTCCGTACCAGACGCGCATTCTTGCTAGCGACGGCGGAGCCCCCTGCAACTGTCCGAACTGTGGAGACTGCTACTGCACTTGCTGCCAGTGCTGCGAGTGTCTTCGACGCCCCTGCTGGTGCTGTTGTCTCCCTCCTGCCGCGAAGCTGGTGGGAAAGGGGCGAGGGGAAGAGAATGAGGGCGCCGCAGGCGCAGCAAACGGCGAGGCTAGCGGAACGCCCAAACGAATGCGTGCTTCTGGGCCTGCCTCGACTCCTGGACGCATTCAGGATTCGTGGACCTCAGTTAGCGGGAACTACC
This sequence comes from Neospora caninum Liverpool, assembly GCF_000208865.1. NCBI lineage: Eukaryota > Apicomplexa > Conoidasida > Eucoccidiorida > Sarcocystidae > Neospora > Neospora caninum. The sequence goes on along the minus strand of NC_018398.1, from coordinate 3,881,490 downwards.
AGGCAGCCCGTCGGAACGGGGGTGTCGCCATCATCTCAAAGTGGCCTATTCTGGAGAGGCACGCCTATGTCTATTACCGCGGTGCGCTTCCAGACTGTCTCGAGAACAAAGGTGCGGTTTTGGCCAGAATTGAGAAGGGAGGCAAGATATATAACGTCGTGGGAACACATCTTCAGTCAGGAGATGCCAACAATCGAACCCGAGTGGCCCAGTTACAAGAACTGGCGACGTGGCTGCGCTCCGGCATGGAAGACTGTGAGCAGACAGAATTTGCGTCAGCAGAGGCTGAAGAAGTCAGAGACAAGAATACGCAGAAACAGGAGGATGCGACGTCCACGCGACGAGACCAGAAGCAACGACGGAAGTCCAAACCGAAGACGAAGACCGGAGCTTGTTGTCGTGGCGGGAAAAGTGGAGGGTTGCCAAAAGGCTTGGTGAAGGCGACAGAGCCTCTCATTATTGCGGGAGATTTAAATCTGCGCTATAAAGAAGATCACAAGTACCTCATGGAAGCGATTCGACCAGATAACCTCAACTGTAGCCTCTGTCTAGCTGATCCTGGCGACCCGTCAACTTCGTATGATACGGAACTGAACGACACATGCTATTACAGTAGGTATCAGTCAAGACCGGTTGAGAGTTACAAGGGATGTAATGCTGTGCATACACAGATTTCTGTTTTTGCGCACACAGCGGTGCCGAGTGACAACTCTTGCGGAAGCGTGACTACATTAGGGAAACGGATGCAGCTGCAGAGGTGGAGAGCGCAGGCGGATATGTGTGTGTGTGTGTCCTCTATCACAGATAACGGCAGGCCAGAACTTCCTATCAAGCAGCTCATAGACTACTTCCTGTTATCAAATGATCATTTTGGCTCCGTTTCGCGGTGGCAGGAAACCATCACCCTTCCCGCCGACCAGCCAATGTCTTTCCGGTTTTTTGCTTGTCTCTGCATTCCGTTGGGCAGCACAAAAGTGCACCATGTTTCGGATCACTTGCCCGTGTGCGTGACGATCCGGCACTCGAAAGAGAACTGACAAACGCCCATAAGTGCGGCCTGCGTGGTAACTCTCTTTGATCAAGCGCGGTTGACCGCGTGGATGGCTCTGCTCTGTGTCATTTTAAGGCCTTCGAGCTAATCAGCAAAAGCAGTGGAGGCGTGCGATACGAATGTATATCGGTGGAAAGGACGCAGTCGGGGGAAAGCGAGATTGCTGTCATCGATAACCGTGGTGGAGTGGATCTGTTGATGGCAGTCGCATTGCTGCTTAGCATGCATGCGGGACGTCCACGATTACGTGCAGGGTCGGGTGACACACTTGAGTGTGCATCTCTTAATCCAGCAAGCACCTTCGAAGACTTCTCTTTGGAGAAACTTGATCCGTTTACACGGAATGAAATGCGGTTCACCGCTCCGTAAAGCTGAGAGGCTGGCGACTCGCGGTTGCATGACAGTGCCCTAGGTCCGTGTAGCTCCGTTCTCGCCTTGTGTGAGCTGAGCTATCGGGTCAGTGACTTCGTTGGAGTCCTCGTGTCACCGGCGTTTGGTAATCATCGGTTTTCTTTTTCAATTGACATGTTTGAGCACCTCTACGAAGACATTTAGTGGCTAGGACACATCACTTCAAGGAACCTCGAGGGGGCAGTTTTGTGGGAAGCAAATGTGTAAGGGAAGACATTGTGAGCGCGCTGGCCCGTATCTCAAGCGAACCCTGTGTGTACTCCAGGTATTCGATAATGAGGTTCTGGATAGCATTGTGCGTTAGTGTGGTTTGGCGGTCGACCCGAGGAAGTGGAACAACCCTTTCGCAGTTGCAACAGAAGATCGTACTCAGCTGTTGGTATTTCGTGACGCGATGTGTCCGTTCGCGCTGTGTTGTACTGACGGGACTTCGGGGTACAGCATGCACCCTTCCTGAAACACCTTTTTTCGTGGATCTGCATTGTGGATAAGATCATTTGTATGCTTGAGGAAACGGGGGAAAATTATTACGGGACGTCAGTGCGTTTTTTGAACGCGTGTGGCAGTGTAGTCGTGTCTGATCGAAGCGGATTTGGGTCTGTTTTTATCTTGGCTAAAAGAAGCTGCAGGAATCGTGCGCCACTGCGCAGCTGAGAGCATGGGTGGAGCTTTGGACAACTTGAGAAGAAAGAAGGCAGTCTACACAATTGGGGAAAGGAAAGTCTGTGAAGGTGCAGGAATCATATTGAAATGCTGGATGGTTTGTTAAGCATTTGGTGTGGGTGGCGGCAATCGGAGAAGGGCGAGTAATAGGGCGTCTTTTTTCCGTAGAGGATGCGGGGACAAAACAATCCCCGCAACGATGTTTTACATGCCGTTCTCTGTTCGAGTCCGAACTGTATTCTGAGATGTGCATCGCCAACGGAGTAAGAAAAAGATTGGCCACGCTGGATTCTTGTGCCAACTGTCCCATGGCATCGTTTTCACTTTGTTCGCCCCCGTCAGCTGAGTTTGAAAGGGTGTCTGTGGTGGCATACAAATGTGTGTCTCGTTCCTTGTGTGTCTGTGTGTGTGGCATCATGCAAGAAAATTGACATTCTGGGTAAACGGAGTGCGTTGAGCAGGAGGAGTGGAAGAAGTTGAGTCTTTCTGATAACAGGGTGACACTGTGGTATGGAAGACCAACATTGCTTAAAAGGGCGTCACAGCTCCCCTGGCGAATGAGCTTGCCATGAAAACGGTTTTGTGACCAAAGCGAGCCGTACCGTAACGAGGTCGTCGTCCAGCGCAGCGCAAAGGAATGACATGGAGACTGTGATACAATATGTCTTGTTAGCTAGCGCAGAGCAGCCTGTAGTGCGAATATATTGTGGTGGACACACTGTTCTTCCCTGAGAACTTTGGAAACTTAGGGGTCTAGCCTAAAACAACGTTCGCGTTTTGCCATCAAGGGCTGGTCGCCCTTTCTTGCGGCTGATGCGTTTGCAAGACGCACTCGAGATGAAAATTCAGCTGCAGTGTGACGCCTGCAAGCGAATTCGTTGGAGCAACGGTCAATGAAAAACAAGAGTCCCACGGTGTCTGGGGAAGAGGGAAGTGCGTTTGATGCGTCGAAAGGGTACACGCAGCCTGCGTGGTACCCATGGCCCCGCCCAGCCTCGGATTGCCTGCGATTTTCCGCAGTTGTGTTGCTGCTGACATTGCGAGGCAAACCGATTGGGCTTACAGGCAGCTGCGCGGGTGGGGTCCTAGCAACTGCATTAGCGGTTCGCGCACAACATTTCTGGAAGCCGTATGCAGGTTCGTTCGGTTTGCACTCCGGAGGCCGATTTGTCTTGCTCGGGGTCTAGCTGCGGCTGCTCCGCCGCAACAGCCGCGCGGGGTTTGAAGACCCCACCGCGCTCCGCGCCGTGGCTGATTTTGCAATCAGCGCAAAAGTCTGGACATAGCAGATGTGTCCAGCACTTACTTCTGCCTGCTTGATTGAGTTCCTGTGTTTGTTCAGCTGTGTCTGCGTCGTTTTTGGTTTCCTCCATCTGCATTTTCTAGGAATTTGTGCGTGGTACCCAAATTGCCAGCGGTTCCCCCGGTGTCACTCGCTGGACGGGGGAACTCGCCGCGAGGGATTCCGGGCACCACGGACGACGGCTGGTTCACGCTGTCCCTTGTAGAGCCGAGTCGTGTTTTGTCGCCCGTGGTCACACGTGGTGATGGATGCACGTCTTTCTTGCAAATTTGAGGCTTTCTATGCTCAGGAATTGTACTGTTGTGTTCCGTTTCCACCATGGCTGCCTCGGCGGCTGTCGTCTGCATCCTCGTCGTCGCGCTGGCTCATCTGAGTCAGAGCACCGTAGCTGTCGTGAACAGGCCTTTTGTTCGGAGCGGTCGTACACAGAGGGCCTACGACCATGGCCTGCACCAATTCACCGATGCAGGTATCTACCAAGAAGGGCATCCTACATTCGCTAAACCAACGAATTTGCCGCATGAGGTACTGCCGACGGAACCGGCTGCCCATCCCGTATTCCTGCAGCCCACGAGTATAATCAGGCTCAGTGCGGAGACGCGAGCGTTTCTCAACGGCAACAACCCGTCACAGGCACGAAGAAGACAGATCATGGCTGAGTTGGTTAAAATGACACCGACGTCCCGAGGTGTGAGACCCAATGATCCCGTGTTCATCGCGCTCTCGGCGCTCTTGCCGATGGGGAGTTTGGTGATGATAAAGCAGTTCGGAGCAACTTCCCACACGCACCTTTTCCGTGCCGGGAAACCGTTGGGCAGGGGATCGTTCGGTGCGGTACTGGAACTGACAGACAGAATCACCGGCGTCAAATACGCCATGAAAATCATGTACCGGGAAATATCGATCGCCAGGGAAATCTTCGTAGCTCAGGAGAAGCTGCGCGAAGAATTCGAATTAGATACAAGATCCATGAAAGCGTTCCACGACATGAACATTCCCCCGCATGAGCTGGTAGAGAACTTCCACGCTGCGGTGCCATTATTCTCGGGCACACTACACCTGCCAGAGAGGCAGGAAGTGGTGGTGAGGGGAAACGTGGTTTTTTACACTAAAGTCTCTGTGATGCCGATGTTGGCTGCACCACTCTCCGCACTGCCAATACGAACTGCAGAACAGCAAAGGGCTGTGCTTGGAGAGCTCGTCACCAGCCTTGCAGCCTTTCATCAACTCAAGATGAGCCATGACGACGTCAAAGCCGACAACGTAATGACCGCCGCATCCGGTAAACTGGCGCTTGTTGACGTGGGCAATTCCCAATCCTTCGGAGAAGTAGTGCCTACAGGCGCCATGCTAGTCACGCCTGATCACCTGAACCCGGAGTTAGCAATGGAATGGGTGGCGGGAGGTGATTACACAATAGATGGAACCCATGATAGCTGGTCAGCTGGCATTACGCTTTTCGCAATAGTGTGTGGCGGGGCCCTGCCATACGGTCTCGGGCTGAGACACCGCCATATCCTATTACCTTTTGAGATGGCTAATGAAATTGGGGCACTGAGGAATTCCATGTGGAGGACGGACTACTGTAGAAACCATGTAGATCCAGTCACGATGGAAGTCATCCGCCTGCTGCTAGATACTGACCCGCGGAGCCGTTTGACTGTGACCCAACTCGCACAACGTTTTCGTTACTTCCAAGGCGAGCACCCAGAGCCACTGCAAGATGTTCAGACGTCTGGAGAAGGACCGTCTTCGGGTGCATCTGGAGGCGTTGGCCAGAAGCGAGACGACAGTGGCCCTATGGAAGGGCCCTCTTCCGCTTCCCCCTCTGCATGGGGAAAGAAAGATGGGCAAGCAGGTAGGAGCCGAGCTGCATCCATGTCCGTCGGACCCACGACTTCCATCGGCGCGAAGTCTGGTTCTGAAGAGAAGCCTTCAGGGGAAATATCGTGGACACATGCGAAGGGCCTGTGGGGCAGGACACTGCCACCACGTTTGCCCAGGCCGCTTCCTCTCATTCCTGGAGCAGTTGAACAAAGATTCCGCCAGTCGCCTTTAAAACGCAGGGACACGAAGTACGTTGGAAGGTCTGCGGAAGAACGCTTCGGGATGAGAGGCGCACTGTTGGCCGCGGGCATGCAACCAAACACATTCCCTGCCCAGCCAGGCCGTCATAGGTTTGGCCCACTTCCGTCCGACGCAATTTTCATGAGGAGGGAATGGGCCCGTCGACGTCGATATAAATGAGGAAACTCTTCTATTGTCAACATCGGGAGTCCCTCCCTTGCAGGCTTCGTGCTGCTCTGGTTTCAACAATCCCGTGTAGTACCACTGCGACGCGGGGTCTTCCAAGAAAATTCGGGTGACGTAATGCCGAGCTTTCACGGTTTCGCCAAATTCCATAGAAAGAGGTATAGCGGTGTGTGGCTGGTCGGGATTGCTGCAGTGGAAAACAGATCTCCGTTGCCGCAGAAACGTTGAAAAAGAGTCATATGGGTGCACAACTGCATCCCGCTGCCGAGAATGGGTCCCTAGAAAAACTGGCAACCCAATAGCTGAACCGGTTCTTGCGGGAGGTCATGTGCAGTCGAAACGCCTAATCGAAGTTCCTTTGTTCCGGTTTTCATCAATGTCCTCGCCAGTTACTGGGTGCGGGCACGCTTACACTGATGGTCTTTTCCACGTATCGTTTCTAGGTCCAGTTTTCATCAATGTCCTCGCCAGTTACTGGGTGCGGGCACGCTTACACTGATGGTCTTTTCCACGTATTGTTTCTAGGTCCATTTTTCATCAATGTCCTCGCCAGTTACTGGGTGCGGGCACGCTTACACTGATGGTCTTTTCCACGTATCGTTTCTAGGTCCAGTTTTCATCAATGTCCTCGCCAGTTACTGGGTGCGGGCACGCTTACACTGATGGTCTTTTCCACGTATCGTTTCTAGGTCCAGTTTTCATCAATGTCCTCGCCAGTTACTGGGTGCGGGCACGCTTACACTGATGGTCTTTTCCACGTATCGTTTCTAGGTCCAATTTTCATCAATGTCCTCGCCAGTTACTGGGTGCGGGCACGCTTACACTGATGGTCTTTTCCACGTATTGTTTCTAGGTCCAGTTTTCATCAGTGTCCTCGCCAGTTACTGGGTGCGGGCACACTTACGCTGATGGTCTTTTCCACGTATTGTATCTAGGTCAAGTGCATGCGTTTCTGGTGCTCCGTCAGTGCTTATAACTCAAGAGTTGTACAACACATAGTGCCGAATGTTCATGAACATCCGCAGTCCGGACGCAGCCGAACTGAAATCTTTTTTTCAAAAATTGGAACGATTTCCAGGTGCTTGCGAAACAAGCGTTTCAACGGTCTCTCCACGCTTAATAGCCAGACATCTAGTACATTTAAGTACCCGTGTCAGTTGAATGAACCTCGAGCATGTAAGGGGGGGGGTTACCAGTCCGGGCAGCTTGCTGTTTAGAATCGCTACTGCCAACAGCTGAATAAATTTCCGGGAGAGCCGTCGCTGATCGTCTTCCGCTGGCTGGCATCGGATCAAGCAGCCTACATTGCGTTTCGATATCTGTCATGCTCTTAGAAGTACGAAAGTCCCTCAATATCCTGGACAGCCACTGGGGTACACGCAACGAAGATAAGACGCACTGTCCAGATCGAGTGACCCCCAATTTTTCTCGCGCTGCCAAAAAGATTGCGTCAATCCAAATAACAGAGGCGAGCATCTCGGGGAGCCTCAGGATCACGCCATAGTAAAGGGCAAGAGCGGCCGGCTTTTCCGGCATCTCAGCGCCGCATATCGCGTTCGCTGCATCACTGAGGTCTCCGATGTTTTAGACAATCTAGTCGCCTATTTCCCCTTCTCTTCTTTTAGCTCTGGTCTTCGCTACCTGTTCTCGGAGCTCTGCCTCAGTCTCATCAGCTACGGTCCTGCTATTAGCTCTTTCCCTGTCTCGCTTGTCATTGATCTCGTGCAAGACAACCACAGCAACTAACAACACCCAAAAAACCGGAGACGTCAATCCCCAGCTCCTTTCAGGAACACACGTCTGCCAGAGAGTTTCCGCTACGCGCGCTTTCTCTGCGAGTTCTTCCGCCGTCCGCTGTGGCTGGTCGTTCTTCTGCCGTAGAGCGTCTTCTCTTGTGAGTGTGTCTCGAACCGGCTTCGGTGTCTCTCCAGTTCGTCGGTTCCCTTGCTCGCAAATTTGTCCGGCTTCACTAGACTTTTTTTCGGTAAGCTCAGGTTCCACCTTGACAGACTGGGCCGCTCCACCGTCCCGGGGATTTTCATTGCCACTAAAAGAGTGCAGGGTCGCGCGAGCAGCTCCGCATGGCAACGGGTAGTAAACTGGAGAGAAGTATCCTGCAAAAATTCCCATTCCGATACGTCGGTTCTCTACCCGTTGAAGATATGGGGCTCCGTACGGAGCAGCGATCTTCGGGAAGTGGACAGCGGTTTCGACAAGACGTCGTCGTCGCTCTGTCCAAGGTGATTGGAGCCCCCATTGCCTTGAACAGAGGCAGGACAAGCACATTTCAGTGCTTCGAGTACGGATTCTGTTTCCACCCTCCCACGGAGCCACCCCAGCTACAGCACTGCCATGGTTTGAACGTCCGCACAAGAACCCCCCGGCCGAACGCGTTGTCAAACACTCGGGATGCGATGAGCAGGTCCGTGGGAACGTGCGTAAAGAGAAGGACGGCACGCAGAAGCCGGCTGTAATTTTATGGAAACTCACGCGCTCTCCACGTAACATCTTTTCTAGGTGACTCATCGTCACATGATGTGCAGAAACGGGTGGGGACCTGGACCTCCAGCGGAGTTCTCTCTTGCACTTGCGGTGCTTCTACCACTCCACAATCTCCACTCTCCCTTCAAGAGGACGGGCACAGCGCAACTTCGCCCTCCGGCACCGAGGCAGAGATCCGGCTGGCTCCACGTAGGCTTTTCGGTGCCAACGTATACTTCGCTGATAAGTTATGCGGCGTGCGAAGATCTCGTCTGTGGATGCGACAGCGGAGAGCCCGGATCATTCTGGCGACGTCACAGTTCCTACCATCTTCCGATGGCCCACCTCAAAATGCCTGCGTTCACAAATCGTGACACACTGCAAACAATCAAGTCGACGGAATCGAACACCGGAGGCATAGCTTAATAACTGTATACCACGCGTTGCCGTCGTTCTGCTGCGGCAGAATGACAAGACTTTCATAGCGTGCAGGTTTTTAAGAAACTAACCCGAAGTGACAAGAGACAATCACAATCGTTTTTCACCAGCGAAGTCACAGCATACCAGCGGTGTGAAACAAGGAATCGCCCGGTCAGGAGCATGCACGGTAAACGCAGTGGCCGGCAACGGAGCCGCTCAGTCAAATTGACCACGAAACAGCCAGAAAAATTCTCTTTTGCAACAACGACCTCTCTGCATCCGGTGCAATTACTTCCGGGGAGTGAGAAGAGATAGGCAGAAGCTGAATAGGAAGGAAATACCCACGATTGTCAGCCGTGAAAAATGAGGGGAACGGTTGACGCTGCTGTGTGTGGGCCTCTGCAACTGGCCGTGTCTGTTCATCGTCATGTGGCAAGAAAGAAGAGAGAAAGTAACAAAATTGAGGGACCCATTAATATGTTTAAGGAATCCAGGTGGTTTTGTTATGGCTATTCTGCAATCAGGAAAAGTGTCGGTTTTCACGCAGATTATCTCCTTTGCGCAGATGCTCTCTTCACCTCACATCGACACTACTGGCCTGGAACCACGTCCAAAACAGTCCTATCCGTTTCGCTGAAGAAGAAGGCAGGTTATGAGCAAGGCCACTACTAAAGTGCTTCTGAAAGTGGTTTGTTCTTTCCATGAACTAGAGAAAAAACAACCTTCTTCATGTCATCTGCCTGGCAGAGCTCGTCATTGTTCGTGTTTGTCTCGTGCAGGTGGTGGATCATTACCGTCGAGTTTCGCCTCTGGCTTCATGGTTGAACCCTAAAGAGAGTGCGAACCAGCTTCGCGAGGCTATATCAAGGATTCTTGATTGTTCTTTCACAAGGAAGGAGGCAAACTGGTTTGATGAAGGTATACCTCCTAGAGACGTACACCAGTCAGTACTCCATACCGCAGGAACCGCAGTAGCGTTCGCATCGGATGGCGGTAGCATCCTGTGTCTACATTATTTCAGAGGATGACAACTCTCTTTCTTAATCCGGTGGCCAGAAGAGGTTGCCAGAGGAATTTAGTTGCGGAAATATTTGGTGTGAGTTTTGAGTTACTGGTATTCACTCCGGTGTGGACAACGTACTGACGGTAACATATCAAGCACAGCGCAAAAGGCTCATGCAGGGTGCCACACGTGCAGGGTGTTCGAGATTTAAAGGTATGATTGCATCTCTGTGTCCGTTATTTGGCTCTGCGAAAGAATGCATACCATACCGTTTTCCACATCGGCGCTTGTTATCGGGAAAGCACGACGCCAGCGGCGCCACAGAAGCCCAAGTACAGTGGCTTGGATCGGATAAAACCTTCAGCGACCATCACAACCATCCAGGACGCTTCCATTCAGAATGGAAAGGATCATTCTCAAGGTTTTTACGCATAGACGTAGTAGCGTCCCTTCGACAATAGGGAGACGTAGCGCAGTTCCGTAGTTGGTTATAGGCGGTCTTTATTTATACTTGTTGTGCGAGCCCCCACTGGCGACGCGGAAAACAACTGTTTCCACCCAGGAGAGGACCTGCAAAATTGTGTTCGATATATGCCTTCTATAAAAATGCATCGCTTTTCAGAGGTACACACAAGCTGGCGTGGAAGCTCACGTGCTCAGTTCAGGAAAAAGCTTCAGCGCCTTCATCGGAGGCAACCATATAAATACACTCACACTGTATGGCTATAAACGTTTAGCTCTCTCTGAATAGCTGCAGATACGAGAGGAGCGACCTCCTTGTTATTGATGCATTATCACAGAGAACACAGCTCTTGCTTCCCTATCGACTTGCTCCGTTCCCAGATGCGGCGTCTGTGTGGTTGGGTTTCGCTGCCCGCTGGCAAAGCCATGTCCATTTCAATGACGCCTGTGAGTTCATAGGGAAGTGGTTTTTATGTGGCACAATTTTCGCAACAAGATGGTAGTGTTAAGTGAGAACCGTCTTTTGCAGGTTACTGCTACGACTCCAAGAGGAATTCGGTCCGCAAGATATTCCACTTGTACATTGTGCCACAGTGGGTAAAAAACTCGCGATACGGGATGTGCCCCTCGTGCACTCCCTGGGGACATGAGGAGTTTCTGACGAAAAATAACACAAGTGCGGAGCACAGATGCTCCTTCACGCATCATCACACCCGTTCTACCCAGTATGGCCCTTCTTGATCTATTAGACCGCAGGTTTCACGTAACTTGGGCGTTATGTTTTTTTCTGTCGAGTCAATCAGGCCATCCATCATCTTGGCCTGGAACAAACTCAGTCTTTGAAAATCGTCTCTTCTTTATTCCTGGCCGGGCGCGACCGACGAATCCGCTCACCTTGCGTTGCCAATCTCTTGGGTCTTACTGGAGTCTGTACACATCCTTTCTTGAAGAAGAGGCTCTCCCTATTTGAAGCCGGCATCCTACGGAGGGAATCGCTTTTCCCTACGTGAACTCACCCGCCGAAGCTTGCGCCTGCCGTTTGTCTACACGCTTCCCCTGTCTACTCCGACGTACCGAGAGGCAACTCTCAAATCGTCGTGGTTCTTGCTGGCCTCCGACAGTCGCGCCGGTGATTCCCGTGCCCCGTATGGCCATGGCGAAGTCCTGTTGTGCAACTGGGAGATACCAACCCTCAAAGAGGACTAAAAAGACAAAAAAGCGGCATTCTTCCTGCTCAATCTGTCGATCGTATTCCTGCGGTTCCCGAGGCAGCTGACTTCCAGGGATCCGAGCAACGCGGGTGAAGGGCGGCCCGACCCGCCAAGGCAGCGATAGGATCTTGCACGGTAGTTGCCTTTCTGACCTTCTTTGGTACCCGAGGGTTGCCACATGTGCCTACTACCTTCACTGCCCCGCCTGACACCTGAACGCGAAGGGACGCTTGCTGTGGAACCAAAAAAACATGCGGTGACGCCGGCCGTGTAGCTGCGCGTTTGCGCCAGGGAGCTGTCGGGCAGTGACTCGCAGCTCTCCTTCGGTCGTGTCCCCCCCCCCTCTCCGCCTATCCTCTGCTGTCCAGATATAAAATGCACTAGAAAATTTAACGCAAATAACCGTGTTACTGTTCCATAAGATTCGTAGGACTCTCCAAGTCGCCCTGACCCCTTAGACACGGACGAGGCGATCGCTGTGGAAGAACTTGTGTGGGCTTTCTACTCGTTCCCGCGTCCCCACTGCCGCCAGTTGCGCAAGTTACGAGCCAGTCCTCGCATCTTTGCCTGTGGATGTGGCGGTGACATTCTGTAAGGTGGTCCTGCTGCTCAGACAGCCGAAACTCTCCCGCAGACCACTCGGTTTCACTCTCTTTGCTTCGTCACCGGGAGCAGAGATACGCCGATCTCCCCCATCCTTCACTGGTCCACGCACGACATCGGAACCGAGATGACTGCTCGTCGGAAGCGTGGAGCACTCTGCCGCGTCCGCGCGCTTAATCCGTCCACTGCCGGGCCGCCGCTCCCCTCGAAACGCTTCGCTTGGATCGCTGCTTGAACAAAAAGAGGTCGAGTTTCCAGCGCCCAATCGACGGCCGCTGTCCGCAGGTCGATTCGGGCGACGCAGAACTGCAGTATCCAGACGGCTCTTAACCCCTGCTGCTCGACAAACATGCAGAAGCCTCTGCCCGGAGTGCGGAGCGCGCTCCCCGGCGACTGCGGGTGGCCCTTCTTCTGCGCTCGAGGCCTCAGCCGAGAGGCCAGATTCGCCTTCGCACAGGCTGCGACGCGATTGCACGGGTTTCGTGAAACTCGACTCGGAGGCGAAGCTCCAGGTGTCAGACACGACGGAAGGCTCTCGCGTTATGCTAACCTCAGACGCTGTAGGCTCTGGAAGGCCTTTGTCTCGTGGGAGGCTTTCGAATGGTCGCGTCAGAGGAGAAACTTCCCCTGCCTGGATCTCGGAGCGAAGACACGAAGACGTTGGCCCTGCCGCAACAGTCCCTCCTCCCGGCACTCGCTTGCTCCGAGAGCGCGAAACGCCGTCGGTCTTTGCGCTCTGCGGTCCACGTACGGAAAGATCTTGCGTGGCGCTGCAATCTGCCGACAGGTCTCGGGTTCTTCGTCGCTTCTTTTCTCGCGCATCCCAGCCGAAGCCAGATCGGAGAGCTGCCTGTTCTCTGCAGCTTTTCTCCACTTCGAGGCCGGAGCTCGTTGACGAGTGCAGCGAGGCCTTGTCTTTCTCACTGCCCTCGGGGTCGGCGATCCTTTCCACTACGTCCGCCGCAGCCAGTCTCTCCTCACCCGGAGCCCGCCAATGACGCGTTGCCTCCCCTCGCCAAACACTGCTGCTTCCCCGCCTCCGATCAGCGCCTCTGGCCTCGTGCCGACACTCTCCTTCAACGCCACTCCGAGAGGCCGTGCCTTTCGCCGTCTCCTTCAGCAGCGCATCTACCCTGCATCTTCTGCTGGGTTCTTTTGCTCGGAGCAGAGGCCCCGGTCGCCCTCCGCGACTGCTGAGGCTGGAGCTTCGGCAAGGCGCACCCGCGGCCGTTGAAATCGGCGCCTGTCCTCGCGCAGACAGCCCCGTCGTCTTTGACCCCGAAAGTTCCCCAGCGCCGCGGTTCCCACCCTTCCCACCCCGAGGAAGATAGCCGCCTCGGCGGGGAACGGTGTCGGCGGCTTCGGCACAGTTTTTGGATGCCTGATGGGCTGAGGCGTCTGCTTCGGGGGCGACTCTCCGCGAAACTCCCCGCTCTTCTCCACTACGGGTTCCTGCCTTGCGAAGACAGCGCTCGCGAGTTCGGTCGCTCTCTTGCACGCACTCGGGATTGGCGGTGAACGTCAACCCTTCCGAAAGAGATCCGCGCAGAGCGCACAGCAGCGGCGACGAGACTGGACCCCCCAGCTCCGATGATTCTTCTGGGGAAGAGGTCGGAGGAATCGCCGAAGCCGCGGGTGCTGGCGCGGCGCTCGTGAAGAGCGCGCCGTCGCAGCAGGAGGCGCCGCGTTTCCGTTCCCGCCTGGCTGCAGAGAGAGGCGAAGAAGATACGGATGACAGGCTCTTGTCCACGCCTCGACGGAGAGAGTTACTTGGTTCGCTTTTACTGTCCTGCTGATGCGGGTGTCCAGGGGAACTCTCCGGGTCCGGTCTCCGCAGAGCCTCGGAGGACCGCTTGTGATCTCGCCAGCTCGCACAGCACGCGCACTGGGCTTCGTACGTTCGCCGTTCCGGCAGACCGGCCAGGCGCAGGGACCGACGCAGCGAGGAACTGCTGGGGGACGGCGGCAAGGGGCATCCCCTGAGGTGAGCCTCAGCTTCGCCCGGGTGTGCTTCCGACTGCACATCGGCCTCGTGTGGACAGCCGGAGCGCCGCGTCTTGCTCTGATCGGCAGACCGCAGCTGTCGACTGGGTCTCTTGGAATCAACCGACTGGAAGGGGCGACACTCGTCCTCTCCTCGTGCGCGAACCTGGGTCGCTCCACCGCACGGCCGCAGCGGTGTCGACGTGGCAGCGCTCTCCAGTGCGTTTCCGGAGCAGCCAACCGGTCGCTGCGCTTGCGCGGCCGCCAAATCTCCGTCGAGCTCCGCCTTTTTGGAGGCGTCAGGCACAGAGGAAGCACACGCTTGAGAAGTTTCAGGTCGAGCGAAGGCAGAAGACAGCCTCTGCGGCGTCGAAGATGTCAGGCACGCGACTCCTTCATTTTCCTTGTCACTCATGCGTTCGTGGGCCTTCTGCTCACAAGAAGCAAAACACTCTGGCGCGAACTGCGGATTGAGATCGAGAGTCTCCTGCACGCGCGCCTTTTTGAGCTCCTGGTACCGACGTAGCAGCTTCTCCAGCTGCAGGTCTTTCCGATGCAATTCTTGTCGGAGCCCTTGATTTTCCTGGCGCACTGCCTCCAACTTTTGTTCCAGAGAAAGCGATTTCTCGTGCTCCTCTTTCAGCTGCTGTGACTGTTCGTGGACAAGACGCAGCAGGCGCGCCTTGTCCTGCGCCGGCGCGGCCGCAGCCAGCCCAGCACCGCGAAGACTCGCCGGATTCACCCGCAGATTCTTCGCTCTGTTTGCGTACTTGAGCGTATTGTTGCTTTCTGCGCAAGACGTCGCAAAAGAGGCAAAGCGCGCTCGGGAAAATGGCGAAGACACAGTCTAGCAAATCCGTTCCTGGAAAAAGAGATCCACGCTATCTGTAGGAGTGCCTGGCGAGTCGCAGATCTGGAAACCGACTTCCGGAGCCCCCGTCTAGACTGGTGTACAAACAAGTCCCCGTTCATGAATGGGGCATATTCGCACAGGAACGCAAACACGGTAGCTGTCCTCCACATCCGATCTCGGACCCGCAACACACAGACCCAGAGAGCACGTGTACGGGCAAAAGCGGCATATGGACGAAGCCGCGCTCACTCGTCTTCTTGGAGCTATTCTGATAACTGGGATTTTCTTAATCTTTCAGTCCCAGTAACGTCGCCTTAAGGCGCGAGACGCCCCTTGCGGGTGGACTTGTCTGTGTTCGTGCTCGGACCCTGCTTCGGCTGCCTAGGGAGCACGGTTCCTAGTTCGTAAAAACGCGCTCCACTTGCGCCGACTCGAAAAGCTATCGGCTTCGAAGAACCAGCTCCCTTGCGGTTCACAGCAGACACGCATCCTTTCCCCGGCACGTCTGCGGGAGAGCGGAGACTCACCCGCGTACGCTGACGCTGTGAAGTGGACGTTGGCGATCATCACTACGAGGCAGTGGCCTTCGAGGGACGACTTGAGCAGGTGCGTGAGTTTACTGTTTCGATAGTTCACAAAGACAGGACCTACAAACACAGACACACACGGCAGCAGCGCTTGCAAAACATGGAAACGCCCTCGCTTCAAGCGACGCTTTCCCGGCGATTCACAGGGCCCACAGAAAACATTTTGCCTCTCCAGCACCGCGCACAAAACACACACGGCATCCCTCTCACCCGTTCGGGCCGCTGCGTGTCTACCAACGCCTAACACCCGGCCTTTACGCATAGGCCGCGACAGCCGGACTTTGTCAATAGATGCACTCCGGTGGACGCGCCTATCTGGCGAGACTCGCCCTCTTTTTCTTTCCGCCAAGAACCCCACGTCCCACTCTGTCTCTCCTCGTTCCAACTGCCTCACCCGACATGGAAAGCCCGCTCCCTGACACGGCTTCTGGTTTCGAGGATCCGACTGATCCTTTGAGAGCCCGTCCGGAGGCTCCAGCAGAAGCGGTGCGTTCCATCTGCTGTCGCAGATGAAGAGCATTGATGCAGTTCGCGAGAGCCAGGAGAGACTGGTTGATGTGGCAGCCTTCCTGGAGACGGTGGCCGCGGTTGACGGTCGCAGACGCACGCTCCGACCCAGCGAGGTCGATGAGGGACAGCTTCGCCTCTGTCGCGGCGAAAGTTCCCTTCGTTTTGCTCAGCCACTCGCTCTTCACGACCAGCTGGAGAACAAACAAAAGAGGCACGCGCGGGATGCAAGGAACAGACGGCGTCCGCTGGAAGGTCTGCTCCTTCCGAACGCGCGCGAGATCAACTGTTCGTCCGTCCGCTCTGGTGACGGCTCGCTTGGAAGCTCCTCGCGCATGTCCAGCGCGACCTAAAAACTACGGCAATGTGCCGACTTCGCGTCCGTCTCTCTCTGCCGCAACTACATACAGACACCTCGGCTGGGGGGGAGGAGCAAAGCACGGTGTGGGGAAAACGCGAAGGGACGCAAAGGCGAGAGACGCACCTGGAAAATGGCGTGAGATCTGCTGCTCGTCGAGTTCGCCGCCGTGGCTGCGCAGCAGCGATTTTTGTTGCCTTGGGCGAGGAGGGCCAGGGCGGCCTCCGGCCCTTCGACGGGGTGCTCCGACAGGTTGCTCACTCGAACTTTTCCTGCGTCTTCCTGGACTTCCAAGGAGACTCGACTTGGATCTAAAAGGTCGCGGATTCGCTCGTTGTAGACCTCCAGATACGACACATGAACGGTGGAGCTCTGATGAATGGCGCAGCCGAGGCAAGCTTCGCACCGACCTTGCTTTGTATGCAGCCCACGCGCGGCACGCGTACACGCAGTCGGCGCCGAGCCTCCCCCGCCACCACGTTCTAACTGCTTTAGCAGAAAGAAAATGTCTTGCACTGCTCTCCTCATAATTCCTGGCTGCTGATCTGTTCCCAGCATTGTATGGGTCTTCCCTGCCCCGGTAGCGCCGTACGCAAACACTGTCGCTGAAAAAACGGACCGACAGAGATGCAGAGAAGACGGACGCGCTCGGGCGACGAAAAAGGCAAACGAAAAGGCCCTGCCTCCGGCACCCAGGGGACACAGAGATCCAGACTCGCCCAGGGGGATCGCCACAGGCAGACTGGGAGCGTTACGTGCATATCCGCGCGCGGCGCTGCGGCGTTTAGTAAATCGCACATGAGACGGAGACAGTGAGACACAAAGAACCCCTCGCCTAGCGTTTCCTTCGCGTCCGCGTGAAAAAAAGGAGAGCCAAGAAGTCACGCATTTCGCTAGCCGAGCCAAGACGACTGTCTGGGGTTTCTCATTGTCGAGGACCGCGTGGGAAGAGTGTGCGCCGGTAGTGAGAGTCTGCGGCCTCTCAGCCGACGCACAGCCTTGGACGAGCGGTGCTGACACACTGCCGGCTTCTTTTTTTGGCGGCACAGCAAAAGGAACGGCCCGCCTCGACGAGAGGCGAAGAGACACCCTTCATCGGGTTGCAACGCGCTTACCATGGACGCCGTCCTGGACGACATGAGGCAACAGAAACTGGGTGGTCTTGACGTACACCTCCTCCTGCGTAGCCGCAGGTCCGAAGACTCTGTCAAAAGAGTACTCCTGCGTCCACTCTTTCTGGGAAGAGAGGTAGCACGGTGTGTTGCCGCCAATACACGCTCCTGAGTTCCGCCAAGTCCCCCAGCGTACAGCGCCGCTGGAGCTTCCCAGGTAATTCCCTGCGGCTGCGGCTGCGGCGGCTGCGGCTGCGCTGGCCGAGAACCCCGCAGGCCGGCTCAGTTGTAGAGTCTCATCGTTCAGCATGCGAAGCACGACCGTCTGCGGAGGTGGAGGAGCATCTGGTGGATAGCCTCGAATGCGGACTGAAGACAGAACATGCAAGAGACGGGGCCCTCGGCGGCGTTTTGCGAGGGACCGAGAAAGAGCCGAAACTCTTCAGCGCCACAAGGCCCAGGGCACGCAAGGCGGGGCAGACACAAGCCACGCCTGAGCGCGTGGTAGGTTCCAAGACACGGTAAAAAGGTTGCCTTCCTCGAGAACCCTCAGACACACGCGCGAACGGAAGCAAGACAGCTCTCGTGGTGCGTGTGTGTGCGTGTGAGAGAAAACGGGATGTTGCGGCCTGCGACACACTCTCCCTGGAAGGCGCCACACGCCTCGCGGCGTCGGGTTGTCACACTCGGCACACACTCAGGCAGGTGAAAGCCGCTTCTACAGTGAGATCAACTTAGTCCTTTTCGTCGGCCCACGAACCACTGTCACCGCCTAGGAACACCGAAAAGCGAGAACGCCTTTCCCCCCCCCCAGCGCCAGGAGGTTATGGCTTCACGGTGTCGCTGGTGTGTGCAGCACTGGAGAGGAGCGAGGAAGGCGACCTACCTGCGACTCGCACACGAGACGATCCAGCGGCCAAAAGTTCCGGCTCCAGGAATCCTAAAGCAGTTCCGCAACTCGTGGACTCGGACATCTCCTGCTTCGAGTGTGGAGCATCGAGGGGCGACGCCACATCGGAGCTATCGCAGCGTTCTCCTGTTTTGCAGAGGTGTTCCCTCGCGACGGCGCTCCGCGGGGATTGAATGACATGTTCCACGGCAGCCATTTCAGTGTTTTTGGGGAGGCGCTTTTCGAGTCCAGAGGTCGCGTCGAGCGGACGGATGCCTTCTGTTTCCGCGGACGGATTTTTCGTCGCCACTCAGACCCAGCCCCCCCCGATGTCTCCTCCGATGCTTCATGGAGAGACTCTCTCCTGTACGAGGTTTCCCCGACGTTCCGGCCGGATCGCGAGGCCCTCTCAGAAAAAGCCCACGCAGAGAGAGGTACACTCCTTCGCAGACTTCACGCGACTGCAAACAGCCGGCAAGGCGCACTTTCGGGGTTTCCAAAGACCATCAAGTCGGTACACCCTTCTCGAGTTCGATGTTCAACAGGAAACTACCCGAGTCAGCAGCGGCAGCGGTCCGGACCGGGAGCGACGGCGTGGTCACACTTCCGACTGCCGCGCAACTGCCGAGGTTCGAAACTTCACGGGACACCGCGGAGAAGCGAACGAAACGGTGTTTTTCGGCGAGGGAGAAAGACGTCTCGGAAAAGTGGAGAACGGCAGTGGAGGAAAAACTTAGGCTAGGGAGGCCAGCTACAGAGAACTGCCGCGAAGTGTACAGCCCATACTTAGGCGGCTCGGCGAAAGGCAGGCAACCGCCTTCAGTTTTTACAGAAACAAGCAAACGTCCTGACGTCTCTGACCTGAGAAGCAGAGTTAGCCCCACACAACCTGTTCCCAACTACGTGAAGGAGGAAGCGGAGTCTCTCACTGTTCAGGATTCAGAGGATTCTGGCTGGGTGCACTCCACAAGACCTCCGCGGTACACACATCCTGTTTCCAAGCGAAAACGAAAACAGTAGCCACCGACTCTCTGTCTTTGGAGCCTCCAGAGAGCCAGGCGGGAGACAACATAAAACAGGAATAATTAGGGAATGGATCGACTGTCCCATCTGGAAACGTTTTTCTTCAGAGCGCCGTACTTTAGCTAGCAAGTGGAGGGAGAGCACCGTAAAATGTCTGCATGCCCGGCAACTGGACGTCCTCAGAGAACGCCTTTTCCCGCCCGTCGTTCCGAAGGGACCAGCAATCTTGCGAGGTACAGAAGCATGCGTGTTGCAAAGCGGAAAAGCGCGCAAGGCGTGTGTCATGTCCGACTCGACCGTTATTCAAGGTCCGTTAGGCGGTACTCAGTTGTTTTTCCACAAAACACCCGTTGCCACCGACCGACGCTCCTTCCGGGAGACCGCAAGGGGACAGACACACGACCTCTCGTGGTCCTTCTGGTCCTCCCTCCATCGCGCTCCTCTGCGTCTGGTGTTCGGAACGACACATAAAATAGATGCTCCGCGCAATTCGTAGGCGAAGCGGAGCCTCCGAGGATGTAGCCTTTTGGACCGCCTGCGTTTCTTTCTGGTGCTCGCTCTTGCTTCCGTTGCCTGTGTGCTCGGCAGGTGAGTCCGCCCCGTCACGTCCGTCCCTCGGTTGCCGCCAATACACCCGGGGATTGATTACAAAACCTTGCAGGGGCTCCAATGAAGTGAATTGTCCCAGCATCTCGTTATACTGGCGCAAAGGAGTGTGCTGGGGCTAGCGATGGAACATCCCCACTCCAGCAAAGCTCTTTTGCCTTTGTCCTCCCAGGATGACGGTGTGCCATGTTCACCGACTATCTGGAAGTGCCTGAACACGCCTTGTGGTGCAGTGGAGTCGCTGGACACTCAACAGCGTGGCTGCATCTTCATTACCGCTCGATGCTGTTGGGACGAAGTTGTGGAGCCGCGGCGTGAGACAGGCTACTCCACCTAGCAGTGTACACTTTCCAAGAACACATCCAGCAGTGACACGGAGGCAAGATACCAAATATGCCTCGGAGAAAGGAGGTTTGTAATCACCGCCGCACCACAGAAGCTCTTTTGCCCCTTGGTCGTACTTACCCGAGGAAGGCAGCAGCTGTGGTAAGTAGATGAACCGGCATCCACATGGAAGTTCAACGACTACCACTTCAGTGGTACAGTTCTTGAGTCTGAGAAAGGGCCGAGTCCCTTTGTTGGACCTTGGCCGCCACATATCTGAGAGCGTCGGTCTCTTCAATGCGAGTGAAGCAAGGAGCCCATCGAACATTCATGGGAGCGTGTACCCATCGATTTGTACGGCGCTTCGTTCTCCTCGACAGGCACGTTTGCTCTACAGTTCCCACGTTGCCGTTCTTCGGCATGCAGTCCAGCAACTCTTGTTTGTGAATCCCTTGACGCCCCTGACGCAAGTCACCTGCAGCCTGCAACAATACAGGAGGCAGCGTGGCGCGGGTAGAGGAAAGGAGATGCCTGTTCCCGCATGGCTCTCTATGATTTATTTCATTGCTAATTCGCAAGGACCAGTGCGCTTCTTTCATCTGCTGATCAAAGTAAAGGGCGACGTTCCTTCGCGGATCGTAATGCCCATGGACGCTTCACGCGGACGAGTGTCATGGTGAAAGATTCGAAGACGTTACGCACCCGTTCACGATGAACATTATGTAAAAGGTTCGTGTTAAATAGCCTCTAGCTAACTTTCTGTCTTCTCCGCTTCGAATATCCTATCGATAGAAAGGAACCAATCCCTCACGTCGCAGAGAGTGTCGTTAAAAAAACTATACAGGTCGTATCACATTGCGTACCCTTTGGCCAAACATATGTTACGGAAGGGTAAATCGTTTCTCAGCTTCTTTATGCGAAGCATCTGACCCACAGAAAAAACCGAGACAACATAGGGATTTATGTATGTTGTCGACATTGCAAAGCTCTTGTACGAAGATTAGCTCGTGACCCTGGAATGCAAAACAGCTGTGAACACCAAAGCTCTTCCTTCACGCTAACCCTCTATTCGAAAAAAACCCGAAGCAATGTTGGAATCAACAGTGTCCCCCCGACGGAGCAGGCTACGGCACCAGTCCTTGCTATCCAGTGCGGAGAAGCGACCGTGGTTTGGGGGGTGACACGAATGCTGCTCCGGGCGGTGCTCCCAAACAGAATGAGGGAGTGTTTGCCAATACATGTCCGTGGTCTGACTTGCCTCGTGGTGGTCGAGTATCTACTCCAGTGATTCGAGGGAGGGCAATTCAGCAAAAAAGCTTAATTCGCCTCTGTCTACGAAACTGAACCGGCTACTCCCCCAGGGGAACCGACTTACGAACGGAGGCCTCCTCGGTTCAAACTCGATCCAAGACGACACCGAGTGTGCATGTTTCCCGTTTAAAAACTTAATTCACGCGGGCACGGACTCAAGACCTGGGGAGTCACTAACTCTCTCATCTGTGTTCCCACTCCCCTTTGGACTCGACGGCCCCTTGACTCCACTGTACGGCCTCACTTGCCGCAGGCTCTCCTTCGCTCTTACGCTTAATCACACGCATATTTATGTTCAAGATCTTGGTGACTACGTGAGCGGTCTGCACTTTGTGGAT
Organism: Neospora caninum Liverpool; assembly: GCF_000208865.1. Taxonomy (NCBI): domain Eukaryota; phylum Apicomplexa; class Conoidasida; order Eucoccidiorida; family Sarcocystidae; genus Neospora; species Neospora caninum. The sequence goes on along the minus strand of NC_018398.1, from coordinate 3,859,738 downwards.
ATGATCAGCATATCTCTTGGAGACTCAACAAAACGGAATGAACACAGGCGGAATGGAGAGACAAGGGACGTATCTTGTGGAAGCTCGTACACGCAAGAAAAAGTGTTTCCCTTTTTCCTATGACCCCGGTCTTCGCCGTTCCCCCTGGGTAACGACTGGAAGCATCCGTAAGGCTTGAGCGGCCGCCTGGAGTCTTTGCACAGACTGCGCAGAACCTGAGTGCGACCGCAGGATCATGTTTCTCGTCCGCCACTGCAACTGCACCAGGGACAAGGCCTGTTCCACCTGAAGTCGGTTCCGTTCAGCCGCACGGTTTGCGTTGCGTCCTAATTGATCTCTCATAAGCGCTAAACGAAGCAACGTATCTCTGTTTGAGTCCGCTGCTTCTTGTCGTTCCCTGTGTTGCTCTCGGTGGTACCTCCTCAACTGAAAAGCTAGCCTTTGTCGAGTGAGTAGTTCGCTCTGTGCCCTCAATGATTTCAAGTGATCTGCCAGTCCCTCTGATTCTCTTTTCCCAGGGTCCCCCGGACGAACGTGACCTTCGCTGTGCGTCGCTCTCCAAAAGTCTGCTTCTTCCTGCTGTATTCTTCGCAGCACTTCGTCCTCCTCTTGACGTCGGCATCTTTCCTCCTCTATATCCCTTGCGATCTCGTCTTCCACTCTCGCACAGTGTGGGCATACTGCAACGGGCGCAGACGCCCTCCCCCTGCCCCGAAACCCGCTACGCAACCTGGTCAAGATAGAGTGAAGTGTGCGGAGGGTGGGGTTCGCCCTACCCGACTGGCCAGGCTCATCGACACCTAAACGCCGTGGGGTATTTGCACACCTTTCGCAAGCGCCGCGTTCACCAGGTTCCTCCAGCGGCAGCCGCCTTCCAGCGACTTGAGCGACAGAGATTGGGTTGGGCGGCAGCTGACTGACTCCGAGACTGGACTGGAGTGCTACCGCAGCGCACGCGACAAGCAGGAATAACGGGATTCCCCTCCGGTTTTTCCTCTGCATGGCGATTCTGGCTCGCGCGAACCTGCAGATATATTCCCCACCTCGCACAGAGACTTACCCGTGGCGGGACAAGTCAATCGATGTCTCGTGCAAGATTGTGCGCTGCTCTCCGCCATCTAGATTCCCGATATGTTTCTATCAAGCCGCTGTACGCTCACATGATTCGCGTCCGGCGATGAACATGCCGATGGACGTCTTCTGTTTGGTTGACCGACGAAAAGAAACACGGTGACAGCCAAGAGAAAATCGAATGGGTTACTGACTCGAGCGTGAAACGGGGAAGAGACGGTTCGAGCCACCGTAGCTTGCTCCCGAAACCCGTTTGTTTTGCGCTTGTCGGTGACCGGTACGGATGCAACGAATCCCCCCACGCCCCGGATCGCAAACGGTTCTGCCTCCTTTCAGACTCTGCAAGTTCGGACGTCCAGGGAGGAAGACAAGAAATCCCTGAAACGACGTTTCTCCACAGACAGAACTTGGTTGTCTGGATGTCACGACTGGAATCATATTCACTACCCTATAGGTACTCTCTAGTGTCTTTGTTTATTCAGTTTGAACATGCAGTTCTGGATCGCGGATCATGTGTGCAGGGACGGACACGACCAAACAGAGGGAAGCCTGCCAATACCACAAGTGAGGCATGCAGCCGTGTGTCGCGCCGTTACTGTTTGTTCGCGCGTTCCGCAGTGCATGCAAAAAAATTGGACAAAGCGGTGAGTCGATTTGTGGGACGAGAGAGCGACAGGTTGGCACGTCTTTGGCATTTTTTGACTCCGTTTGTAAGTTCCTTCCAATAACCCGTCTCTGGACAGTCATTCTTTGCTTCCCTCTTGTTTCCGGCTTCTTCCGTCAGCTTGTGTACCTCTCTCCGCGAGTCAAAAAAGTCAAACTGTTCGCTGTGCGCCGGGGCTGACCGCAGAGACGTCTCCGCTTGCCGCGGTCTGCGGCTATTTCTCAGCGGAGTCTGAAATACGCGCCTGCCAGGCTGTCTTCCATCGTCCCGTTTTTTTCCTGGGCGGCCATGGAGCCTCGGGACGGTGTCTCCTCAGTCGTGAGCGGGGGGACGGAGCGAAGTCTCCAGCCCGACGCGAGCGAAGATCTCCTGGCGACACCAGCAGAATCCCGCTGTTCGCCGCCGTGTGGAGGAGACTGCGGTGACGGAACCCACCGCGGTGAAGTGCCCAGTCCCCACGCCGACGCTTCGGGCAGCGCTGAGGGCGAGAAGGAAGACGCGAAACTTCCCCTGCCTGCCTTGCACGACTACTGGGAGGATTTATATCACCACGAGCTTCAGCTGGCCTCTTCCGAGGACGGCGAATGCAGCGAGGATGCAGAGGCAAGTCGATGCGTTGACCGGAGCGATCAAGAGGAGAGCGACAGCGACGCCTCGACGGTCTACGAAGGCAACGGCGAAGAGTGGTTTGAGGCTCAGAGCGAGGCCATTGCGAGCTGGCTTCTGTCGAAGGCCGAGGAGATTTCCAGCGAAGGGAAGCTAGCCAGTGTCCGTGGAAACTCGGATCTCCCCGAAATCGCTGGCTCGGAGACCCGGGAGCGAGAGGCGTCAACCCGAGACCAGATTCCGATTCTCGATGTGGGTTGCGGGAACGGTTTGTTTCTTCTCCGCCTCCTTCGTCGAGGATGTTCCACGCTCGCTGGTGTCGACTACAGCGCGGCGGCGATCCGGCTGGCGCGCCAAAACGTAGACAGAATGCTGCGTCGCCTGAAGCGGCGTCAACGATGGCGAAGGACCAGCGAGACATGTGGACACACGGAGGCGGACCAGAAAGGTGGAGCCTGTCTCGGGTCATCTCTTGCCTTCACATCGGCTGACACTGTCGAACCTGACGCCGCAGACCGTTTTCCACACGTCTGCTTGGCCCTCGTGGATGTGCGGAAGGTCGTCCCTCTGGACGCACCCACGGGGGCTTTCGAGTCTTGCAAAGAGAAACCACAAGCTGAGTCGGGGGTGCGCGGACGCCTCTGCAGAAGCGTACGGAGAGCGAGGAGCGCGTGCGTTGCTACCGCAGAAAGAAGGCGATCTGAGCGCGTGACTTGTGAGCCGCTTAAAACGTGTCCTCGGGGCGTCTCCAAGGACGGCCGGGTGAGCGGCGACGCGTTGAAATGCATGGAAGAAACCGACTGCGTGGACAAGGGAGACACCGCGTCCGAACGACTGCAAGAGTGCATGCCTGCGAAGCGAGGCTCGTGGGTAGACGCGGACGGCGTCGGCAGGTTTTTCTGCTGTTGCGGTGAGGGTGTAGAAGATCGGACAGAATGCGGGATCTTGCCGCTCCTTCACGCTCTCCCACAGTTCCCAATCATTCACGACAAAGGCACCTTTGATGTGTTCTACTTGCTGAAAATACCCAAGGTGTACGTGCACCGGATCTCCGCGCTCCTTCCTGCTCGAGGCCTTCTCTGTCTCACGTCTTGCAATTGCACGCGGTCGGAGTTGGAGGAATTCTTCTGCGAGTCGGAGAGAGGCGACGAACCGCTGTTTCGAGTCGTCGACCAACTGCGTCACAAAACCTTCAAATTCGGCGGCGTTGAAGGCCAAGTTGTCACCACACTCATGTTTGCACGATCGGAAACTTGCTAGCGGGCACGCGTGGGGCCGAGCTACCGCGCCCCGTCCGGTACACTACCAGTGCCCAATGTCTAGGTCGAGAGGTGATCACGCCCGTGTGTGTAACGGAGCATCCAGGGAGAAAAATGCTTTCCTTCAGAAGCCACGGTTTGTCTCTCCGTTTTCAGTCGCAGTCCGCCTCAAGATTGTCTGACGCCGTTCACGCGCATCTCCACGCGGTGTATTTCGCAGGTGGTGATCTCGGATGCGTATCGAATAGCCGCAACCCTGTGCCTGAGCATGCGTACGCGTCGGGGTAGACTGTAGGTGTTTTTGTGGGTAAAAAGTGGATCGTGTTGCGCCTGTGAGCAGGACATAGTTGGAGCAGTGTGCTTGTTCCGGGCGGCGCGACGCAGAAGTCTCGACGGTGGACGGCGTTTCGCACCAGCACACTTTTCTTTGGCGTTCATCCACATTCAAGAGAAACGCAGTCCACTGTCCAGTGTAACTAGGGAATCGAAATCGCCGTGCGTTTCGCTGTAGGGCAACAGGGGGTAACTAAGACTTCCGGCGTGAGGTTTGAACCGAAACACTGGACGTCGCCTCGGCTAGGCAGTGCGAATCCGCCGAGACAGGCGTACACTTGTGTCAACAGCCGCTCGGAAGGGGTTCGCGTTCTCGCGTTTTTCTTTCCAAGAACAGGTCAGGACTGGGAATGCAGTTCCTCGGCCGATTCGAGACTGGAACGAACAGGAGGCGTACGGGTCTGAGTCACAGACAGAACGTCGGATGGCCCTCCGCGCTGCCCGCTGGGTTTCTCTTTTCGCTCGCATTGTTACACTCAACCAAACACAGCGTCGTTCAGCATCCCCACACGTAGAAGTCCTTCTCACCACTCGGGCCATCCTCTCCCCGCCTTCGAACGCCCTTCACACTGGAAATTGGGCTTTCCTGTCTGGCGATATGTGCAGCGACAACGCCGCGAACAGTGTGTGAATTTCGGTTCGAACGGTGCAATTGACATGACGCTACCTCGTTCATGGCCACTGCAACCCAGAGGACCACCTAGCCATTATTTTGTCGACTCGTATATTTGCAGCCTCAGAAACAGATGGGAATAGCGACATGCCATGTCCCTCGTACCTGCAGCATGACGCCCCAGGTGAACTACCCACGTTTTCCAGGCCACATTGTCAAAGTGGACATCCTTGCGGGCTTCCAAGGCGCTCCAGAAGTAACGGTTGGACTTCCTGACATGCCTGCGCTACACAGCTTTGGACCTTTCGCAGAATCTGGTTTTGAAGACGGAGAGGGAACGTTTTGCCTCAAGAACCACTCTCCACGGCAGGAAGGGAGAAGTTGGTTCGCATTCACGAACTGCCGGGCTGGGGTCGCTCGTTCCAGACCAGTGGTGTTTCACTGCCGCCAACAGGCACGGTCGATCTTTTGGCACAATGTCTCAAGCGGCGCTAGCACCTACGCCGTACTGAAGCTCGGGCTTCCTCCATTCAACGGATGAAAAAAGTGTGTCTTTCTCATCGACAACTTAAAAGGCACAGGTCGCGGGTGGTCTGCATAAATTCCCGGCCGAACTTCCCTCTTTTTTGAAACACGCTGCCCTTGCCGCCGTTCGTCTGACCTGACAGTTTCAGAAGAAGAACACTTGAACGCTTTTGCGCGTTGCCGTTTTCGCAGTGTGTGTGCATGCGCAACATTCTGCCTGTCTGCGTTCGTTTCTTCTCTCCTTCAGATTCCTTCTTCCATTTAAGTTCTGTCGTGTCGCTTCTAGTTCTCCCCTTTTCTCCAACGTCTCGTGATTGCCCGTCTTCCGGCACTTCTCTCGAACGTCCTCTCGGGTTTGTTTTTTTGTCGCTCACGCTCTGCACAAGAGCCGTGTTCCCTGGTCTGGTTTTTTTGCTTTAGTCCTCCTCCTTCCTTTCCGTTCTTCTCAGTTTGAAGTTCCTTCTTATAAAGTGTTTCACGTGTCGACTCTTCGTGTTGCTTTCCTTTCGAGTCTTCTCGTATTCCACCGGCGGATATGCGGCTTTCACCATTGTTTCGACCGTCAAGCGTTTGCGGTCCTAAACCTGTGCTGAGCCTGTGACCAGTCTGGACACAGAACTTGGCTCTTGTGCTTTGCGGCATGGACTGTCTGTTGCAGAAGACGAGCACGACACTGGATAGCGGCTCTCGTTCCCAATAAAGTCTCCGTCCCTGCAGCGCTTATCAGTGCATCTCAAAAACAGCCTTCTTCTCCTCTCGGGCGTCTTTGCCGACACGGACCGAACCTCGACACTGCCCGTAGTTCCTGGTGTTAGCCAGTTTCCGAGGAGGCGTCGTGCGTTGTCAGGAGATCCGCCGGTCGAGCACCGTTTGCTCTGTGCAGCCGCTCTTCCAAAACACGTCCCTCCACGTGTTGGTCTACGTCTCTGGCTGTCCCTGCAGAAACATGCAGAGTGCGGCCTCGGTCTTCGCTCCCCTTCCCAAAGGGACTCGGTGGGCTGCGGTGTCTGTTCCGACATCCGCGGCCTCTTCCCAGGCCAGGCGGCACTCCGCTGGCGACTGCCTCGTCAAAAGGAGATGCGCTGCGACGACGCGGCCGCTGCTGGGGAATCGGTATTTTTTCTCTTTTGCGAAGAACGCGGACGGACGCCTAGACAGGGAGCGAGGGGACGGGGACTCATCCAGGGAACGCTTCTGTCGCCGCACGTTTCCATTCGCTTGTGGCGCGGCGGCCGCAGGAGCGGTTGCCGCGACCGGTTTGTCCTGGGGTTCACATGCGTCCGCTGAGAGAAAAGACGTCGCCGCTGCGTGTTGCGTTCCCCACGTACGGTCCCAGCCGGTGCCCGAGAAATGCGCTCGAGGACTACAGCACCTCAGAGGAAGGCGTCTCGCCGAGGGGGGGGAACGACTTGTCCCGAGTGCAGTGGCGTCGTGCTCGGAAACGGGAAGCGAGGGGAAGGAAGGTTCTTCCGGGTCTCGCGTGTTGTACAGCTGGGGCAGCGGCATCGACGGCCAGTTAGGTCTCGGCGGCAGTATCCTGAGTGTATCTACACCTCAGCGGGTTCCAGCCTCGGCTCTCCACGATGGCGAGTGCATCTCGCAGTGTGCAGCAGGCGCTTTCCACTCCGTTTGCTGCACTTCCTTGGGCCGAGTGTTCACCTGGGGACGGGGAGGAAAGAACCGTCTGGGACACGACTGGCCGCGGGATGCACCCAGTTCCGCCGTCTCGTCCGGCGACAAACCACTGCGGTCTTCGACTCTGTCCTCGGGCGTCGCGGAGACTGCAGTACAGACTCTTCCCAAGTGTGTAGAAGGGCTCTGGCGGGTGTCGGCGCGCGTCGTCGCCGTTGCCTGTGGCGAGGACCACACACTGGCTCTTACAGAGTCGGGGGAAGTCTACAGCTGGGGAGGGAATGCACATGGCGAGTGTGGGCGTGCAGAGACTTCGGACAATGCCGAAGCGGAGGGAGGGGGCGAAAGACAGCCAGCGCGAAAACCACGAAGGAGTTGGTTGTGGGGCGTCATACGAGGCGATAAAGGCGAAGGAGATGTAGATACATCCGAACGAGACTCCAGCGCGAGTGATGCAGACAGTCCGTGGGCCGGGCGAACGGAGAAAGAGCGAGGTCTTGTGGGTGGCCGAGTGGATGGTGCTCTGCGCGGGAAGCGAGTTACTCAGATTGCATGCGGCAAGCATGTTTCCGCAGCCGTTACTGAAGAAGGAGACCTGTATGTGTGGGGAGAGGGCCGAGGGGGACAGGTAGGCCCTCCGCCGTCGCCGAGCAGAAGATCCCAGGACCGAAAAAAGTCAGACTGCATTTCAACGTCCAGTTCGGGTCTTTCCTTCAATGTCCGTACACCACGGAAGCTGGAAGTTTACGGCCTCGCTGAGGGCGAAGAAGCCTTTCGAGAAAGAACGCCGAAGAAGGTCGTACAAGTTGCATGTGGATCCTCTCACTGCGCCGCCTTGACAGAGAACGGTGAAGTTTACACATGGGGAAGTGATGATTATGGCCAGCTAGGCTTGGGCAAGGAGTCGCGGTTTGTTCTCAGTCCTCGGAGAGTAGATACACTCGCCGACAAGAAGGTCGTTTCCGTTCGATGCGGTCACTTCTTCACGTGCTGCACGACGTCAACAGGCGAAGTTTTTGTGTGGGGGTATGGCCGAGATGGCGAATGTGGAAACGGCCGTAGCGACGCCGCCCTTCCGGTCCTCATTTCGACTCTGGAGCCTCAACCAGGCGGAAGGAAACGTGGCAGGGGGAAAGTTGTCGATACTGTCGCAGGAGGTGGGCACCTTGCAGCCTGGACAGAGGAAGGCGGTCTCTGGATGTGGGGTCGGGGTAGGGAGGGACAGTTAGGGAGAGGAGACGCCATTGAGAGCGTCGCGGCCAGCAGAGATGTGCCTCAGTTAGTGGAAGAGCTCTGGGGCACGTCTCCGGGTGACAAGACACCTCAGAGATCGCCAGATTTGCGTGCAGTCACACGGAAAGAGGGGGACGAAGGCGCGCACAGATCCCATGTCGTTGCAGCGTGGTGCGGCCAGGCCCATACACTCGCGCTTGTAGAACCGAATGGAAAGACAGATTTTACTGGTTGAAACGGATGCAAAGGAAGGCGCGGCGCTAGGCAAGACGGAGACAACGTAGCCGGGGCCAGGGGCAAAGCCGAGAGGCGAACTGATTTGTTCTGTCAATTCGCTACCCGACTTAGAAATACGTGAGGGGTAGACAGAGAGGAGTTCGGTCGCCGCCTTACCGAGACCGGTTTTCTCGAGAAGCCCATTGTGCGTGGGGTAGCTGGATGACGGGTTGTTAGAAACAAGTCGGCTGTCTTTTGTGTGGCGAGATGCTCTTGCGCAAATAAATGCCGCTTACTTGTACCGCTACACGGTTTCGACGGGCTGCCGCTCACGTATCGACCGCTACGAATACCCCCCTCTCCTCCCCTTTCCACAACCGACACGAAACGCATGTTTTGTAAGGCACTGTTTTTTACACGCGCTTGTGCGCACCAAGAAAATGCTGAGCACAATTTTGCGCTACTTGTACTCAGTTTTGTGAGCAGGGGCCTCGTATATTGTACCATCTTTGGATGGTCTTGATGCCGCTGCGTTGCTCGCGAGAGATTCCGCTCTTTTGGCGAGGCATGCCCTTGCAGCCGCGAATGCCAGTGGATGGTGGTGTGAATGCAAGATCGCGTTCGAGGTCCTTCAGAGACACATCTGGAGAAACGAACACACTCCAGCTCTGCGGTGAGGCACTGTTTCCCCTGGGCACCTCAACCTTTGTAAAGTGCCTGAGAGTTCCCATAAAGAATTCCGAGCGAGTCGCGTTTTGGCGTGGTAAGCCACCCCAACGGATTCTGCTTTCCGGAAGCAAGTGTCGCCTGTATCCGATGAGCACAGGCAAGTACACGCCACACCCAAAAATTGAGACTGCCTGTACGTATCCAAAAATACCCATTTCACGGTGTACTCGACAAGCAAGTTTCACGCATTCAATCAGCGACCGCGTTCGAACTGTGTGAACTCAGGGACCGCCGTTTGATGCGTTTTGACGCGTCCAAAAGGGAAGAAATATACAGTTGAGCGCGCACCCAGAGTAACACACGTCGAAAACGCCATTTACGGTGTATCCACGTCACCCGGCAAAATATCGAGAGCACTCCCGATGAGGTTCACCGTGTTCTGTGCAGAGACGGCCTGTCCCTCCATGCAAGAGAATATGGATTCGAAAGCACTCGGATACAGCACATTGTCGGTCAAGACAAAGTTCGACTGTGCAGGCACGGAACGTGGCCGACCTGTCCCGTCTCCAGAAGTGTGCTTTGATGGAGGGACGTCGCGAATGAAAGCCTGAGCGCTTGACGACGCGCTGGTGAACGCGTCAGCCGCTACGGAAGTGGATTCGATATCAAAGGGTACGATGAGCGGATACGCCCCCATCCACACATGCCTGAAAATGTGCTGCGGATTGACAAATGTGGATCGAAGAGTTTCTTCAGTCAACCGCTGCGGTGATGCCACTCGGCACCACGTTTGCTTCCCAGGAGATTCGTCCCCGCTTTCCTGAGCGGCGGAGTGCATTTCTCGCTCGGGTATGTCGATACTCATTCCAATCTTATTTGCAGACATTTTTTTTCTACGAGCGTTTAGGTCCCCATGTTCCACCGCGTGGCCCCAACACCCCGCAACGTAGAAGTCGGGCGTGTTGCTGGCGACTGTACCCTTGGGCTGCGCTTTTAGAACCAAGCGCGACACGCCGGTCGACTTGTTTCTGTCCTCCACCGCGTATGGAGAGCGAGTCCACCTGATTGCATCGGCAACCAGATAGGCCAAGTGGACCGTTCGCCACGATTTCGGAAGCACAGGAATCGGCTCCAGCGCACCCGTGCTCGCGGATTCCCGCGAAACTTCTTCCCGCCGTCTGTAGACCTTCACGCCCGATAACTCCAGGGGCGCGGCAACAACAACAAAATCGTATCGGACCGAGTCCATGCGCTTGCGCGCGTCTGTGTCGCACGATTCGCGTCTCGGGCTCAGCGTATACTGTTTCCCGCTTTTCGTCACCCTTTTTGCAGGAGGGTCTTTTGCTTCAACGACTTGCGACACGGCGCAGTCGAGAAATGTATTCGAAGCAAACCGGTTGATGAGATACTCCACGAGGACGCGTCCGGAGTAGCGCTTCTCCTGGAACAGTGTCCCAATGCCGCCAAGCATGGCCACAGCTCCGGCTACAGAATTGATGTCGACTGAATCCTGCGAGTAGATTGCTCGTGTAACGCCGCTCACAAAATCCATACCCTCGGCAGTAAGGCCGATAGATGCCACCCGAGACGCAAACGTTTCTTGCACTAACGGCTTCAAGCCTGCGCTGTCTAGCATGTCTAAACCTGACGCGAAGCCTTTGGGCGTGACACACAACTCTTCGTATTTGTGGCCGTTCTCCTTCTCGAAATTGGGTTGGAGAAGCAAGTCGCGAGTCACGTACACACACAGAGGCATTCCCGCGAGCTTCGAGTACACAGACCTCCACTTCTCACGCAGCTTCCGCATGAAATTCAGCAACCCAGTGCCGTTTCCGCGAAGAGCGAGGAAGATTCCGGGGTGAGAAACGTCCAGAACGCGGTTTCCATGCATGATAAGAAGCGTGCGGCTGTCGGATGACTCAAACGCCCCCAGCGGCACCGGGCGTTCCGCGCCTCCAGAGCCGTCCAAACCATCCGACGCGGCCTTCTGCTGTTCGCTGATATGTCTATTCAGCATATTATGGAATGTTGATAACCAAATGTTCGACTCTTCAATATCCGAGCCGCCAATGTCAACAGCTTGTCCGTTAACGACGGCGTAGTCCAACCTCCCGCCCAACCGGTTGTTGCTTTCGAACACGTCGATCTCGATCTTAAACGGCTTTGCTGGTCCATCTTCTGTGCCCGGTTTCCACAATCCTTTACCGCGAAATTCCGAGAGAATTCGCTGCTCCAGCACTTTCAAAAACGCAGAAGTTGCAGCGCCAGTAATCCCGCCGCCGACAATCGCGACGCGCACGACTGTTGTCGGGTCGCCGCCGTTCCGCGCCTGCTCGGCACCAACATTTCCTTCCGGAGGATTTTCAGCTGACACGTTATGTAGTTTCTTCTCTACTGCCTCCAGACCCAGGAGGCAGAACAAAACGAGGAGTCCCACGACACGGGACATTTCTAACAGCCCCATCTGGCGAGTCTTTTGGGGACGACGAAAACGCGGTTGACACTCACAACGGCGACCCAGAAACCAGAAATGAGCTTCAGAGATTCGTCAGGGTTGCGTTTAACAACCTCATGTACTTCAGGACTCCCACCGAACGGAAACGGGTAAAGAAAGGACCGCAGACATGCAGAGTGAACTGATATGTTTGTGTCTGTTGCATTGTGCCGCATTGTCGGTGTGGCTGACACAGCCCTCCTGCGCGTAAACCGTTTTTGTAACAAGGAACTTTGCCTCGCGGATTTATTGTATCCTCCGGATCCTCAGAGACGCGGGCCCGCCCTGGACGCCCGTGACTGCGGGAGGCAGGCGGCGAGGGCGAAAGAAACGGGCAGTCTTACACCCTGCGAACAGCCTGGGGGCGTTGTTCTTTGCCAGGGGGATCGTGTTTTCACGATTCGCCGCATACGCCTGGCATTTTAAAAAAATGATGCAATGCCTCTTGCGGACAAGGAGACGGCACGGCCTCCGCTGCATGCGTCGACGACGTTCACCCCCCAGCACCGGGGCCCCTCCGGGCACTGTGTCTGGCTGCAGTGCGTTTTCTACGAACTCTCTCAAATTTCTGCTGGACATGTTGTGACTTCCAGATCATCCATCTCTTCGAACAGCAGAACTTGTTTTCTGTCACCGGCAGCGGAACGCTGAAGCGGGTTGCTGCTCAAATTTTGGCAGCTTGAGTTCGTTGTCTTCAGAAAGCGCAATCTCGAAAGTTCGTTGGTGTATACGGCGAAAACAGATTCTCTAGAAACGCGTTTCGTGTGGCGCAGTACTCAGCGGCGGTTCGCGTTCCAGCGAAAACTTGTTAACTCGCGGCTGCAGATTGCAGCGCCGTTGATGTAGGAAATGTTCACTTTTCTCTAGCACGAAACTGATGCCGAAACATCCTCGGTATCCTCTGCACTCCCCGACGACGTACGAGGTTACTCAAACTTGATGCTCCAACGAGCAACGAAACGCGCTGGTGCGTGGCGAGTTAGCAAGTATACGACAGCTTGTGCTGGAGGATACCCGTTTTTGTGTAGACGTGGTCGGAAAGTCAAGAGCTCTGTGTTGTCTACTGCTACATTCCACCGTTAGTGCTTGTTGGCACGCTTCACAAAGCGTCGAAGCTTCTCACCTGGGGGAGAATCGACGTCAAGAGGCACACAACACACCGATGAGTTTTTCAAGAGCGTGAACCCACTTCTAGTCACACTTCCACAGGATCACCTGCCCGTTGTGCTCAGCTCAAGTTTAACTAAATGACTATCACCCCATTGTTGAGGGTGTCGGTACCATAGAACTGCGGGTCCTGTGTACATTTGCCGTGCGGAGCCGGCTCGACGAGAGCGTCGTCATCTTGCCGATCTTTCGAATAACGTAAAAACTGCTGTTATACTTCTTTCTTAACTACTTTTCATTTCTGAATGCCGCGTTCACGAGACTGCTGTCGCGGTGAGCGCCGGGTGGCATCGTGTGCGGCTCCAAGAGCTCTCCGGAGGCGAAACCTGTTTTTGCCTTCAACTCGGGATCGCCTTTCAGCGTCAAGGCGGCGTGACCCCGGGGCAGATCGGAGGCCGCATTTTACAGAGAACCGACGCGACGTTGGAACCTTCCTGAGTATGGAAAGGCAAATATTTTCCCGGCAGGAGTGCCATCGCATAGCGGAAACGCTTAAAAACAAGTCACGGCGTCCACGCAAAGCATGGGCGGACTAGCGGTGCACCGTTTTCCTCTACGTATGCTGAGAACTGGGGCAAATAACATAAAGATGCTCATGCATCTGTCTGCCTTGGACGAAGTCATCCGCGCCGAGAGTTGCCTTCTCGCTTCCCTTCCTCCGTTCACTCCCAGCTACGTCTGGGAAGACGGTGCAAAATCCGGAAAAACCAGCAAGCTAACCACCATTCCGCCCGCGACGAGCATTCAATGAATGCTTGTCTACGTGGAGATTTACACGGGCGATTTCGACACAGTGGATGTAGAAGGAAGCCCGACTGCAGCGTTCTATTGAAGGGTGTGGTTTTGAGCATCGCCCAGACCTGCGTAGGAACACGAGATAGAATTGTCCGTGTCGACATGTGGTAGCCGGTTTGTACCGACAGGGGTTCGCGAGAGAGAAGACCGCCACAGCTCGTGCCTGAAAGCCGAGCTGAGAGAGCGTTTCGTTTCTGCTTCGGACTATTCCCGGAATTTCCTTCTCCATCTGCGTGACTCCTTTCACGCCCCACCACCCATGAACCCTGGGGGTAGACTGCTCTGGAAATTAACGAGGGAAGGATCGTAAGGCGTGCCTGCAAACGGAGAACCCTCGGCGTCCCAAGCCTTCCTTAGCAGTTCCTCCTTCTGCAGTTCGTCTGAAGTCTTCTCTCCTCGCAACTTCTGCTGCTGATCGAACATCATCTTCCGAATGTGGGCCTGCGTGGCGGCGTCAAAGTCCTCAACGCGCTTGACCGACTCAATCTACGCGCCAACGAAGAGGCGGACAGGAAACAACGCGACGCGACACAGCGCAGAGAGGCGTATTCCAGTCACCAAAACATGGACGATAGTGAAGAAGCGTTTCCGCAAAACTGCAAATGCGCGAACGCGCTTCGGAGCACGCGCCTCAAAGTGCACGCAAATGGAGACAAATCGGACTTTCACGCTGTCAATCGCGAAAACAAAAAACCAAGAGCTGAAGCTGATGGCCTTCAGGGAAAAACGAGGGCCAGCGTCTCCGTGCAAAAACCCAGGGCGTAGCGCGGTCCTCTTCTTCCCAGTATCCACAAGAATATACACGCACCAGTGCATCGCCAAGAACCACTGTGCGGCAGCACACACCGGCCGCTCACGCCCCTGCTCCGCTGTACTTGGCGTCGTGCAGTTTTTTTCTCTTACCTTTGTCGTGTCGATCTTCTTCTCCCCTTTGAGGACGGAGGCCCACCAATTCTCTCTCGCCTTCTCGATCGAGAGAAGGAGATATGGGCCATCTTCCACTTGCCACAGAGATTCTGCAGCGTTCACGGGTTCCTCCCACTCGCCCTCCAAGAGGACGTCGCCTGGTTTTGACGGGCACCACATACGCAAGACACACGAACGAAGAGCCTGGGTCGTGGACAGTCCCTCAGCCACGCACCTACTCCCAACTCGGCCTTTACTCTTACCAGTGGCGACATCCAACTGGAGCGCATCGCCGGACATGCCGGAACACACACGGAGGCACGATACACGCTTTTGCACCACCGAACCTCTTGCCGCCCTTCGTGCATGCGGCCCCGGAAAGCAGAGAAGCTCGCCCCGAAGGCAAGTCAATCTCTGCGTCTTCCCTGTCCACCACGCGAGTAGCATCTGAAGCCCCACAGTCTTTTCACCACAGAGTCTTGCGGCGCCAGCAGGCACATTCAGTTCGTTCCCCTTCCAGCCCAAGCACACATCGCGCCACAGAAACTCTCTGGAGGACACCTGCACAGATGCAGTACGTGTCTCTCGCTCTAGGTCAGGGTGCTTCCGGGTTGACGCTGCGCGATAACCAGGTTCTGACTCGTCGGGAAAACACTCGAGAGAAGACCTCGTGGAAGTTCATGAAAAATCGCATGCTCCGCCCCATTGAGGGAAGGAAGCTGGGGACAGCGGTTCCCTCAGAGGGTTCTTCAGAGAGACAAGCGTGTTGGCCCGTCGCGGGACGAACGTGTGAAACAGTCGAGAGTCAAGGAAAACTGGCAGCTCCGGTTGTCCCGTGGAGAGTGCACGTACCGGCCACGACGACTTTCAATTTGGTCGGGGTGATTGAAACAGACACGTCCTTTTTCCCATGGTACTTGTTTTTATCGAGGCGGAACTGGAGAGTGAGATCAGTGAACGACTGGGTCCAGCGGTAATTGTCGCACACGCCGCCATTCCATGTCGTCAACTCCTTGCCTGCGCCTGCAGCGGCAACCGGGGAAGAATTTCCCTCTTGCTCTCTACTTCCCTTCGCTCCCGGCCGCTCACTCCCTTCCCTTTCTCGTCCTCGTGAGTCCGGCATCTGCCGCCACTCTCCCGGCTTTCCTCCAGGGCCCTCCGTAGCATCTGCCGTGGGGCAAACGGCCGCAGGTGCCGGTACTCCTCGAGGAGCTGCATTTACCAGCTTTTCGCCCTTCCCTGTACCCGAGCGTCTCGCCGCATCAGCTTTCGCCGTCGTTGTCGTTGCGTCGCCACGCGAAGAAGACGGCGTTGAGCGTTCCAGAAGGTGGGGCTGAGCTCGTCGTCTGTAGGCCATCTGCGCCTTCGCAAATGCTTGGCGAACCATGGCCTCTGCGCGACCTTCCCGAAACCCCATATTTGGGGCTCCGCCTCCGGACGAAACTGACCCCGGCGAGGCGCCAGGAGACTCTATAACATGGAAGAAGTCAGTTCGGCGCTCGAGAAAGTCGAAAAAGGTTTGCAAGAGGCTCTCAATGTCAGGGTGGCACCGGGCAAGGTTCAGGAGCAACTCCTCGTGCATCTGCGCCCGCTGCTGGGCTTCTTCCTTGGCGTCCGGCATGGCGTGCGTCTTCTGTGAGAGCAGAGGCGAATAGGCAGACGAATCGAAAAACCGGCGAGGGAAGAGACCACGGATCTGAGGGAAAACACCACGCAAATATCTGCCCGGCGGCCATGCCTGTCCAGTTCCTTCACAAGAGGTGAAAGTGCCAATATGGCGCACGATTGGACGTCTGACCGCTTTTTTTGACAACACGGAAGAGCTTCGAAACTGACACGCGGCGGCGGCGAGCACGGACGCTTTCGCGGGCTGCAGAAGGAGCCCTCGGACTTGCCGCTGGCTGCACGCACCCGAGGGAGACGAGAACAGATCGAAACACACGCGCCCTGTGAAGATCCTCGCGAAAAAGAAATTTTTTCGTGTCGTCGGATGAACAGTCACAGTGGCAGATGCACGTGTTCACCGCATCTGTTTCTTACCTAGCTGTATGTACACAGACACACGTACGCTGTCAAAACTGTTCAATGCTGTTTGTCGCCGTTCCCTTAGCACCGGAAACCAGTTCGTCGACACCTAAGACATGCACAGAAGAGGGACGCTGTTATCAGAGAGAGTCCGAAGAAACTGAGAAAAAAGTGGACCGATAACACGCAGCCTCTCGCTCACGAGACATCGTATCACCCGTTTCGCTGCCTGTATCGACACATCCACATCGGGATCGCGGCGAGCAAGGTTTCGCGAGTGCCCGAAAGAAGAGGAAAATAGAGGTCATTCCCAACCATTGGCACGAAAGAAAAGTTGCAAAGAACCAAGCCATGTATGTGTTGTAGAGAATCCCCTTCCTGTACTACTGTTCACGCGTTAGTGCATGCAAGCAGAACTCGCAATTCCGTCAACTCACCGTGGCATGCGCTATTGTTACACTGGAAAACGGCTATGTCTCCGTGTTCCAGATCCCCTTGTTGCAAGTTTAATTCGATCGTCACTCTGCGTCTCACGCCGTGCCCGATTTCCCTTGGTCGATCTGCTTCCACAAAACCTTTCCAGGAAAGATGGTGGCTGCAATCGCCTCGCCAGGTGCGACCAAGGCGCCAAACGATTCGTCTTAACTTTTATTTCGACGAATAATGCAGTGAGGGGGAAAATTGAGTCGTTCTAACCAAACCTCTGTCCGCGAACGACACCCGTACAGGGAAGAGAAACCGTGAAACTTCTACGTCACCTACTGGATAGTGTGATTGCGCGTTTTCAAAGGAAATATCCAGAAACTGGAACAGCATCACCTCAAAATGCTCAGGAAGCACGTACCAGCGCCAGGATTAATCCGGAAGTAACGGTTTCCCCCGTTTCCGTAGTTAATTCAGTGGGTGCATATTGCCAGGCTTGATAGCTGATATTTTAGAGGGAGCATCATCTCGACCACTTCCATGTTCGTGTGAATGGACCCCATGTCGAGGATTCACAAATTCCAATTGATGTTTGTGTCGGAATCGTAAAATGCGGTAAGTGTGACAACGAAACCGCTAAAGCTTTAGTGAGTTGAAACGGCACCCCGTTGGTCAGTGCTTTTTCCATCAGCCACGCGAGTCCATACTCCACGAGCGGGTACAACCTAGTTTCTCAGCTTAAATGGAAGACATTAAGATTTCTCGCTGTAAGTGGACGCGACTGGAGGGCGTCTCCTCTGCAGCAACAGGCTGCTGTGTGCAGGAAGACTACTCTGCACCCGTAGTACCACTTGGTCTGGCCGCCTCTGGAAAACAGAGTTGCAGGGAATGTGCGCGACTACCGAGCAGGCATGGTACTTTGAAAAAAACCGCAGTCAGGAAGGACGTATTTAGTGGGGACATCGTGTCTGCATGCTGGTTTCGAGGGCCCTCCTGGAAACGAACCAGCTGCTTGCGTTTTGAACAGCCTGCGCCCGCTGGATAGCGCGATCCTTAGTCCATCCTACCAAAGCAGAACTCATGCTTCTCCTCCTGTGCTCCTCCTGTGCCGAGAACGGTAGCCCCTGTCGAGGCGCTTTCGTCATTCAAAAGTGATACGTTTTCTCTGGCTCCGCCTCCCGCTGACGGGGGATTCCGCCTCCCCGGGTTCCGTGGGGCGTCGAACTCAGCAAGTCGCATCTGACCACCATGGCTACTCTGTTTCCACGTCTCGAAAACGGAGTTCTCACTGCCTTTCCTGTCCCGTACTGCAACACCATTTTGGTCTTCAGCCACAAAATGACAAGTTTCGGAAAGAATCAGAGGTCTTGCCCCATCGGACGCCAGCGAAGGGAGCTCGTCGAAACCGCCGGGTAACGCGGCGTCTACAACGTGACCGCAATCATCAACGCTCGTCGCTGCGCACAGGCAACAACAAGATGGCCAAGAATGCCTGTTCCGCCTTGATGAAGTGCACCGAAAGGGGCCGTGACTTCCCTCGACACGAGATAAAGGAATCCGTACCGCGCATGCGCTTAGCAGGATTCACCGTGTGACTTCACTGGTCTTCTTTGGTGACAGCTGCGTGTTCTCGCAGTCAGATTCTCCATTTGAGAAAGCTCGTGTCTAGGTATCGGGCCTGATGGCCGGCGTATTGCAGGTCTGATGTCGCTAACCGAGCGCATGCTACCATCTCAAGCAAAAATTTGTGCTTCGTGCTTGCAAAATCGTCTCTCCGCAATCGAACCGCAACACCGTCATGTCCTCGTTTCCGGAGCGTGAGTCAGTCTTACCGGGGTCGTCAGAGTCCGTGGGTGCACCTACAGACGTGGGCACCTCGTGCTCCACTCCAAGCAAAGAAGGGGCGACAGCTTCATCCGAAGCCGCTCGCTGCAGCCTCCGCAGAAACGTCGTCCCGGATACCTGCCTACTTCCTTCGGCTGCAGCAGCGACGACGTCTCTAGGGTCGTTTCTCCCGGAAGCAGTTGGTTCAGTGGCGGTCCGAGGCATCTCAATCGCCCGTAGCTCAGCATCTGCTGCGCGGAGCCAGCGTCGCCGGACGGCGTCGGCCCGCGCAATCTCGTGCTTTTGCTCTTCTTGAGTCCATAACCTGGCTCCAGTGGGAGCCGCTGAGACGTGAATCAGAGAAAGGTGTTCCATAGAGTTTTGAACCCGTTTAACTGGTGGACAAATCAAGCGCGGGAGACAGGACAACTGGAGAACAGACAAGCCATAGTTGGGCGCCCCGTTCCTCCACGGCGTCGCGTGGAAGCGGTGAGCGACACGGCACTGCATCGGCGTTCTTGCATCTGGCTACACATTCCCCGTTAGATGATGTGTGATATCACTCACTTAGGATTCCCTCACCGCTGTTAGCTGCCATCTGCGCCCTGCGTTCCTCTTCTTTTGCAATTCGATCCAGCGCCCTCCGCACATTCTCCCTGTATTTGTTCTGCACACCACCAGCGACCGACGAGAGAAGAGCCACAGTACAAACAGAACGTCAAGAATAGCCGTGACAGTCTGGAGTTGCTCGAATTTCCGACACTCTCTGCTGAACCGCGTATGCCATGGAGTGGCGGCCATCCTTGGCGACCAAAGAGATGGGTCTTTTCTGCGTACTTGCATGTTTCGAAAGTCTTCCAGATAGCTGTTGAACTGCAGTTTTTCTGCGTCCTTGAACTGCCTGATGGCTGCCGTCTCGGCCTCCTTTCCTCCCTTCACCCAGGCCTCACTGGCGTTTCGTTCCAGAGCCTTGACGGGACGGTCGTCCAAATACCGCAGTCCAGGCAGAGCTTAAAGACACAAGCGGAAAGCGCCGCAAAAACACGACGTTGCGACGTGGAGCCTTTGCTCGGACTCCATCAGGGTGTCTGTATGAGAATGTTGGCTCTCCAAGCTTGATGACATTGCAGTCGAAAAATTGAGCAGGCGGATAAGGCAATCTGAGACGTCTGAAATCCACCACGATAGCGCTTACCGGCAATGATACGCTTGCGGTAATAAGGAAGTTTCCGAATAACAGGGTTTCCATGGAAATACAAACACGTCAACCCCGGCAGCTGTCGTAAGAGCTTGACGAAATCTTCGAGCCAGTCCGAATCATTGCGGTCCTCGTTGGTTTCTGCGTCAGAAGTTGAGGTGCAGGCTGCCTCTGAATTTGATTCCACAAGATTCGCTCCTCCACGAACAGGAGCCGAAGTGGTGGCGAACCTTCGGCTCTTGCTGCTGTCGCCGATTTCTATGCAGTTGTGAGATAGATCTAAATTTGTTAGGGCTCGACATTCAGCCAGGCCGCGAATGTCCTGCGATAGATATGACAGGCACTGCAACTTTGTTCAGACACTCAGTGTGCCTTACCAGTGAGACACGCAAGGGTGAGTTGCCTCTCCCTTCATTCGTTCGCTTCTGTTGTCTTCGTTTTCCAGCGAACAGGAAAGACAAGGACTCTGCACACGACGGCTCCGGCGAATACAGGGGTTCTGCGACTGTTGAAAGAAATACTTACATCAAGTGTCTCAAATGCGTTGTAGGCGAGTTTGATGTTGTTGAGATGAGGGAGGGACGACAAGCCTTGGACTCTTCGGATACAGTTGTGGGAAAGATCCAGCATGACCAGTTTTGTGCAGCTATCCAGGTTCTGAATTTCCCTGATGCAGTTTTGTTGCAAAAACCTATTCATTTCGGACAATCACAAGAGAATTCGGATTGGCTATTTCGCCCGACAAATGACGCCCTAGTGAGCAGTTAAAACGCTGTTAGGGGACCGTTACTCTGTCTCTCTCGTCACTGACGCTAGACAATGCTGATGGCCGGAGGCCTGTGACATGCATTCGTGCTTCGAAAAAATCCCGGTTGAAGAATTTAAAACCACCGCTTTCCTCAAAACTGCTGGCCGCTCGCGCTTCGGTTTCCGGTACCTGTTTCGTACAAGGGCTACTAAAACAAAAACAAGCTTTTTTCTTCAGCGTGAGCCCTACAGAGCGTCCATCACACGTGTTTTACGTGCGGGGAAGTCGCCTTTAAAAGGTTTCCTCGTCTGACAGAGACATTAGCAGGGAACCTTACAGACACTGCAGCTGCTTCAGGTTGTCCAGCCCTTCGATCTTGCGAATGCCGTTTCCTTCGAGCCATAGAGCCCTCACTTGGGTGTAGCTGTCGAGGTTCTCGATCTTCGTGAACCCGCGAAAGTGGAAATACAGCTTTTCATTGAGGGCTGGAGATTCATATTGTCCGCTCGCTGTGGGAAGGAACAAAGATCTTACCATGTTTCCTCTTTTTGCAAGAGAATGGGTCATCTTTTTCGTGAATCAAAAGCAGCCGCTGCCTAGGCCCCTAACCATGTTGAGAACGCTCTGTAACAGTCTGCTCTCATATGTCCATTAAACGGCTGACTCTCTGTGCACCTGTTTGTCTACGCGCTTGTACAGCAAACGCCCAGAACGCCGGCAAGCATCAGCGGTGCGTCTGCTGACGCGGTGATATGGCCCCGTGCCTGGGAAAAATCTGGCATCTGTTCGGCTTTCGCAGGCGTGTCGTTTCGCCCTGGTACCTTTGCAGATCTGACGCAAAAGAGCTTTCGTCATGGAAGGACCCGCTGGACAGCGAGATGCAGTCTCGGTGTTGCTGTCCGATTCTGCCGATGTTTGGTCGCGTGCTCTTGCCGGACAGACAGGACCGGTTTTGTCGTTGCGCGAGGCTGCGCGCTCCTGGACACAAAACGGTTGACACCCTCCCCGCTGCAACGCCGGCGACAGGGCGGGACGCGTGAGACCGTCATCGCCAGAGAGGCTATCCGCGTGCATGCTGAGGACGACAAGTTGCCCATGAAATCGCTTGTATCCATTAAGAGGCATAATCTCCACACTTAACCGTCTGTGCAGGACAGGGAGCGGGGGAAGGGTGACGGCAGATCCGGTCTCTACTTGGCTGCCGAAATGCCCTAGCTGTATCGTAGAATAGATACTGTGAAATGTGCTTTGGCTGTTGTCTCAGTGTAATGCCTTAGAGGAGTTGAACCGCCAGCAGGCGCGAGTAACTTTTTAAAACCAATCAGATTCCAGAATAGGTACGCCCACGGGGTAGTCGCCATATAAGTAGAGAGAGCGTAACACAAATATTTCCAGCGACTGTACAAGTTGATGTACTGCTCCTCTGCCTTTTCTAGGAGGATTACAACGGGGGTGAACAGACACAGTGTTCACGCAATACAAACAGCTCTGCTTGTGCGCTCTGCCACTTTGTACGATGGTAGACATGCTTTTGTGGGGCATCCCGTTCTTTTCACGGCCGCATGCCTGATTCTTGCAGACTCCCACCACCGAACCGCACGACGGTGGTGCGAGCCCCCGTGGCATGCTGCACATGCACGAAAGAACAAAAAACAACACTTTTTTCCCCCGCACTAGAAAGATAATATGGGTGCTGTTTTCTGCACTGCGTCACATATGAAACATGAGACCACCAACGAGCTCTTTATCGAATGTCCAGTTGCGACATGGAAGTGCACGAGCACGATGCCGTCGGTGAGAATATATGAATCCTCCCAAACAAATCGTCAGAGTCGGAACCAGTCGGGCCGGGAAAAACAGAGAGAGGTAACATTATCTCCTGCCCGTCCATGGCGTCGGTCTCTCTTTTTACTCCGAAAAAGCATATGGATGTGCGAAGCAGGCAGCCCGTACTGGGTTCTCAAACCCTTTCTGGCCGTTAAGCGACAGGAAAGAGGTGATTAGCGGGGGGGAACAGGGCCTACCACTGCAGTTGCATGTGAACCTTTCGCGAAACTGTTTCGTAGTTCGAAATAACCAGTCCAGTTGAGGCCGGAACGGCCAGCAGTTGGCAAGAAAAGGCAAATGTATGTCATCAGCCCTGAATAGTCCGACATCAGCTGGTGAGCGACGTGAACGTAGTTGGCCCTCAATCTGCCTTGCATGTGTGTAGGATTGCTCATTTTAGCCAAGTCAAGAAGCCATGTGGTCCTGGAGACAACGCACGAGTTCCTTCTGTCAGACACGTCAAATGCGGGGACCTGTGAGGTTTTACCGCACATGCGGTCCACTGAGATGCTTTCGAGTCCTTCAGGGAGGGCTTCCGAATGCTGACAACTGTCGAGCTTGGTCGGAACCCCCAGGCGGCTGTTGCCGTCAGCACCACTGTGCGTCTACGAGCATGTGCATGTAAAAGAAGAGCCCGACACTCAAGGGGAAGACACCTCCATGCCGATTAAGTTCGCTGGATTGGTCGAGCCTACCCTGTCCGCCTGCTCGAAATTCCGTAGCCTGCTGTATTGATACAACGTTACTTGTCTGGAGTTACCCATCTAAACGCTAAGGGAGGTTAAACTGTCCTTAGCTACACGGCTGCAACGGAGAAGTTCAAATATGCCTTTTTATTCTCTAGATATGTAGTTCAGGGAAGAAAATCAAAGAAGGCTCACCGTCCACGAAAAATGACTACGACTGCCTCTCGCAGGCAGTACCAACACTGAGATGCCACAGAAAAGGCCAACCGACACGGCCCACGATGGCTGACAAAATCTTGCAGTGTACGCATCGTACTGCGCCTAAAAGAGGCGACCATTGTCTTCGGCACGATCCATTTTTGGATGCGGAACAGTTCACGTTTGTGTACAGTGTGAATGCTTTGTTGACCTTGGAAAAAAATTCTTTCGTGAGTGCAGGTGGAGCTGTCTCCCTCGAGGCTTCCTTTGTGACGCATGTATATCCATCAAGTCCTGAGTACAGCTGGAGATAGATAGTGGGGTATCCTTACACGGCAAATGCCGGTGCACCAACCGTTCACGTACACCGGTTTCTGAAGCCTATACGGCCGAGATGGACAAGTCTACGTTTCAGTTTGATGCACAATTATTCTAGTAGCGCGCACCTCAGATGGATTCCGTTGTTACAGCGTTTGCTTGGAATGATCGGTACCATCGGGAGAGTCTTGCAAACACGTACGCTACCTCAGCCTACCCTATTTGCACCTCAAGTCATCAGATCGCTCTCCGTTGAACTCACAGGTCAACAGATACACTCATGACCTGCATTCGGACCATTTCGTTCGCTCTCGGAAAAAGGCGCCTTGAGGAAGAATTGGGCCATCTCCATGATCTGCTGTGAAGACAGGATACCCTGCATGCAAGCAGGTACCGCCTGTCACCGTTGACCACCTACCCGCCTCACAGTTTTCGAGTCAAGCGTTTTTCCACAGCGTCATGCAGCTTCACAAAGTCCCCCGTAGAAATCCATCCCAAGGGTGCAAAAACAGATCCAATCTCAGAACATCGAAGGCGTGCCGTCCGAAAGCGGTAGCTGTGTGTCTCGATACGGGTGGTTCCCCTACTCGTGTCTGAACCGAGAACCGTATGCTTCTTGTAAAGGACATCACCGTTCTAAGATGAGGAAAAGACAACCGAACCCGACGAGCGTTCCGCCAGCGGAGTGCTGTCACGTATGCGAGTCGGCAATCCAGGGCGTTCTCTCGCATGTGCCGCGTCGCTTTGTGCAGAAGGCGGCTTTTCTTGAGGCAATTTGCAGCGAGAGAGCCGACAGCAAACCTTTGAACACTCAGCTGGGATCGCCACTGGCGTCAATGACACGTCCTGACAAGACGGGAAGAAAAGTTGCTCCTGCGGTTCGTCGATTTTCTCCAGCTGAGAATGGCACTCGCGAGGTCCTTCGCTAGAACTGCATGCTTGAAAACGTCAAGCATGCATGCGTTTGTGCTACGACAAAAACCTCTCGATGCTCCCCTGTGTATCAAGGCGAACATGCCCTCTCGGTTTTATGGTATCACATTACGGCTTTTCTGGATGCCTCTTTTCCCTGGAGTTTTCATCTGTTTATTCTTTCCTGCATCCTTTGGTTGTTCGCTTCATCAGGGCAGATTCGTTGGACTCGGACTGCATGCAGCACACCATCACCCGGTCAACGGCGACTCCCGAAATGAGCGTCGAAAGCCAGCGACTTTCATTCGGCTGCTCATGCACCCGGTTTAATTATAGGTTTTAGATTGAGCCAAAGGGGCGGATGCAAAGTTTCTGGGAGCGGGAACTTCAGTCGTGGGCAGATCCCAGCACGCGACCCAGCCAAACCTTGCTCAGCTCTGGGCAGGGAAAACACCCACCAACATGGAGATAGGCTGAAACCGCAAGTGTAGGCACCGCCAGTTAACAGCCAGGACCCGAATCTGGGCGAAGAAAGGATACCGGGGGAGCGCTGCTCTGTTCTTGGCCGTTGCTCCCGTGACCCCCCCCCCCCCCCCCCAGCGGTTCGGTGGATTCTCGAGCAGCGCGACGAATTGTAGACCGTTGTAGCTGTCGAAAGGAAGGCGAGAGAAACGTCTAACGGAGACCGCGCTGAGGCGCTGCAGCTTTCCGCGGCGATGCAGGGACAGCCAGTGTCTAGACACCCGAGCTGCCGGTCACCCGGCGCCGGCGACCGTCGCCACACAGACCAGGACACTGCCGCTTTTCCCGCGCTCGGAGGAAACGGGGAGGACATTCAGACTCCGGCGGCGAAGAACGGCGAAGGAAGAGAGGGGAAGAAGGGAAAAAAGAAGGAAAGAGTGAAAATGCCGCCAAGGGAGAAGGCGTGCGATCCAGTGGCCGAGCAGCTGCTAAAGGACGGCAAGAGTGAAGAGCTGGAAAGAGAGTTCGTGGGGGCTGTCTACGATCGGATCGCGAAGCACTTCTCTCACACAAGGTACAGTCTCTTTTGAGGGTACCATCTTCTATCTCGGCTCCTTATATCAAGATCTCTGTTCATCTGGTAACACGGCGGGGAATGCAAATCCCAGGAGCTCGCATTCCGCCTCGTTCACCGACGGCTAGTGTGCCTGTGTCTGCTGCATCAACACACGACACTCACGAGTCGCTCTGAAGTCTGTGGCGTCTCCTCTGTGTCTCGTGCAGGTACAAACCTTGGCCGAAAGTGCGCGCATTTCTTGAGGACTTGCCTCGGTACTCGCTCGTCGTCGATGTCGGTTGCGGCAACGGAAAGTATCTTCAATGCGTCCCCTGTGGCCAAGGTGAAGACGCGTCACAGTGTTCGTCATCTCAGTCGCTACCCTCTACCGAATCCTCTTCACACCGGTCGTCAGCCTCTCCTGAATCCTCTTCACCGCCTCATCCGTCAGACGCATCGTCCTCCTCTCCTGCGTTGTCTTCCCTTCCCCGCGGGACTCCTGCTGACCCTGGGGAGTGTCTCCTGATGGGCGTCGACATATCTAGGCCTCTCCTGGAGTGTGCACAAGAGAAGGCGCATGCGCGTGGGAGACTCGCGGTGGCTACGTGCCTCAACACAAACATTCGTGCAGGTGTGCCTCTTAAAGGGACAACGTTGACAGGAGGGAACACACTTTCTGCCGTTCTGAGCTTTCGACAGCGTTGCACTCCCTTGCGGCGCAATTAACGCTTTTTCTCGATTTTCCCGCCTTTCTATCAGCAAGTAGGAATGCTGTCCTTCGTCGCTTCGTTTTCTGCCGGGGTCCGTCGCCTGCCACGTGCCGGGAACATGCTTTGTGTCGTCTACAGTAGCCCTCGCAACTCTTCATCATCTTCACTGTCTCTCTTTGCTTTCCTCTGATTTCATTCTCCCCCTTCCCTTCCTTCTTTTCTGCTTGTTCCCGTTGCTCGCTACAGGCATCGCGGATGCAGTGATTTCCATAGCGGTCGCGCATCATCTCGCCAGCGAAGAACGTCGGTAAGGAGCTTTCCTTCCTCTGTGGAAGCCAACCTGATTTCAAAAACACACTCGACCTTCTCTTGCCAGGTGAAAGCGCGGGAAAGAGATCATCTGGGGAGCGGAATAACGACACAGCTGCACTGGGATCGGCCAGTACAATCGCCCTGTCTGAGTACGAGGAACGGGAAGGCTCTGTTCTATAATTCAGAGATGGCTGTCTCTCTTCTTTTTTATATTCTTCATCAACTGACAAAGAACGCCGACGTCTCAGGGAGTCCCTTCCTCGTTTCTCTCTTAAAATGTGCTACACATCACATAAATCCATTTGCGTATATATATATATATATATATATATATAAGCGTACGCTGAATGTACACGTGCATGCAGAAGCTTCCGACCTCTATCTATCTCGGCCTATCTGCATTTATACATGCTTGCTTTTCTTTCGTCCGTCGTCTCTGCGCTCACGATAGATTTGCGGATACGTTTTTGAAGATTTGTGAGTTCCGCGTTGCCGGCGTGCGGGTCTTGACACCCGACGAGGAGACGAGACACTTGCCTTCACGGGCGCGCGTTTGTTCCCTCTGCGTTCAGACTTCGCGCGATCGAAGAGCTTCGCCGGATCGCGCGCCCTGGAGGTCTGATCCTCATTACTGTGTGGTGAGGCGACGCCTGCGTGTGCTGGCCACGAGCTTGTTGCCTCGCCGCTCAAAACAGTCGCAGCAGAATCCGGGCACCCTGCACTGTGTGAGCTGTGCCCCAGATCCACACATTCGCGGCTCTGGATTGGTGGATGAGTTTCCTTGTAGGGCCGAGAGACAGGAGGAAGGCTCGATTGGCGCCCGGGAGTTCAGAGGCAAGGATGGTAGGTCAAGGATGGTTTTGATGAGCACGACGTGCTCCTTAGAAATCCTCGTTTCCACTCAAAGGCCCAGTAGACCGCTCACGACTGAGGGCCTTCACTGCTGACCCGCTAGGTGAGGCTGTTCGTGTGGATGTAAGAGACACACGGTCTCGCGCGCGCGGGGGCTGCGATCCGTTCTCGCGTACCAACGAAAAGATTGGTCGGGAGACTCTCTCAGTTTTTGACACTGTGTATCCTCCTTGCTCTCGGCCATTCATGGACCGGCACACTTCCCGAACCTAGCGAGGCCCACGTATCGTCCCTCGAGTTCAAGCTTCGCGTTTTCTTGCACACAAACTTCCTTTGGGCGCTTTGGATCTTTGCTACCGATTCAGTGTGTTAACCCACACGCCCTGGTGAGACATGCTTTCGATTTGCCGTTTCTTTTCTGAGTTCCGCTCCTCTTTTGTAGGGAGCATCTCGAGGACAGAGGTTTTCTCAGGGGAAATGTTTTGTCCTCGACGCGCGCGTGCGCGGAGGCTGTGGCGCCCGAACGCAGCTGCGCGCGGCATGGCGACTCCGTTTTTGTTGTTTCCTTTTTTGTTCCAATGCCCTGTGTCTCTACAGTCTTCGTCCCGTGGCATCTTCAGAAGGCCCTAGAGACTCGCAAACCTGAGAGTGAAGCCAACGAAAGGCGTCAGCCCGGCCCTGTCCTCACTGCCTCCAAGAGTAATGGTCCGGCTTTGCCCACCTGCGGCCTTGCAGAAGAATCCTTAGCACATGCAGCCACGAGCTCGCCGGAAAAAGTTACTCGCGAACGCATGGATGTCCGGGGGGATAAGGGGCATGGCGAAATTGCAGGCACGGCTCCACCGGGCGATGGCGTTACGGGATGCTGTGACAGGGGAGAGAAAAAAGAGGGGCGGAGCAGGCAGAGGGAGGACAAAGGAAACGACGAGGCAGTTACAACGGTTCTCCGATACTACCACGTCTTCAGCAGGGAGGAGCTCCTGAGCCTTTGCGCTCGCGTCCCAGGCATCGAAGTTGTGGAGTGTTACTTCGATTCAAACAACTGGGGCGTCATTCTTCGAAAACTCTAATTTACGCTTTTTGACCTACGTTTGTAAACAGCACACAGATGTGCAGCGAACAAAAAGCAGGCAGTTGCCTTCCTGTGCAGATGCAGCGGGAAGTTATTCCTGACGCGACGAAGAACTCGCCCTCGGGCACAGAGCCCCTGTGTTGTGACCCACGGGGACCGGGCTTCAGTTGCTGGATCATATCGTAACCGGAATCCTGATTTCACAGACTGGAGGCTCTTGATGAAGGAACGAAAAAACGTGCTACGCTTTTGCGATGATTCGGCGATCGCCGCTGAGTAGACGCAGCAAAGACGAGAGAATTTGTGAACAAACAAAGCGTTCTCGTGACACGGGGCGCATCAGCCACAATTTTTCGTTACCGTTTTTGCCACGAGTTGTGCCTCGCCTTCGTGGTTCCCCTCCCTTTCCTTTTGGTCTAGCGGTAAAGGAACTTCTGGCTCTGTTGCTGTCGGTACACAGACGCCTCACGCTTGAATTGCAGCGCTCGTTCACTGAAGAGAACTCCCACTAATGGCCTGTGTTATTGAGAGGCTCTCGGTGTCAATTGTTTTTTTTACACGTAGGGAACTGGGGGTACTCCGTTGAGCTGGCGAAATATACCGTGTTAGGAGACCTACTGATCTTTGCAGGAACGAAGGAGTGGTGTGACAAATCCAGTACGCGTTTTGTCTTCGTCCTTCGTACCAGTGGAATCTGTCTCGCGACATATCTGATTAGGCGACTAATGAGCCTCTCTCTTCGTACGACTGCCTTCCTAACAGAGAGGTGAGTACAGTAGTTAGTTCCTTAAGCAACTGTGACGAAAGGTTCGACGTGCGCTCCTGACCGAGAGCTGGACACCGAACGGGGTGAGGAAGGTGAGGTCTGGCGATCTCGTGAGTTACCCTGCTATAGTGGAAAGCGAGAAAATGGGAGATAACTGAAAACAGGCAGTAAAAGAACCTCAAAGCGGTCCTGCACGAGGAATGGTGACGAGAAGAGAGTCTGTCGTGCCGTTGGACACAAACTGACGACACCCAGCGCTGTGACCCCGCAACGGAGTCGAGGCAACATGTTGGACATGTAGGCGACTCTGCCCACATCCAGTTCACGAGTTCCGAAGCACACCATGAATTATCTTGTTGTGGAGACTCTTTTGCTGGGGATGTGTGTAGAGGCACAGAAGAAAAGCAATTCCTCTGGTTGCTCGCGTTTGCCTCGAGGACGGTTCTGACTGGGTGAGACCGCGGCTCCTGTCCTTTGCGGCGCTTGACACGCCAAGCCGCGGTAGACAGTGCCACGGCTCTTTTTCCTATATTCGAATGAGACTGACCCCACGCCTTGCCTTCACATTTCTTCCGGTTAGACCAGAAAACTAGACTTGTCTTTTGTTGCCTGTTTGAGAATTGACTACTGATGTGTCCGCTGGTCGCCCGTTGTCTTCTCGCACATTGCATGCGCAGCGTCTTCTACGAGACAAAAGGCAGCGGCGAAGAGGGACACACCATAAGAAACGCTTTTCTGTGCCGACCAAATCTTCCCTGGCCTTCTTTTCTTAATTTTGCCGCCACACAGAGACCGGCGGTTTTCGCGGCGCGTGTGGAGAAGGCGGCAAGGCTGCGGCGTCCTCCCGAGCGCTATACTTGAGGACCTACCGGATTTCACCGCACCCGAGATACTGATACTGTTTCTGTGTTTATCTGTTTGCGCCGGGAAGTTCGTCCTGCTTGTCTGTTGCTTCTCGTCTCTTCATACGAGGCTTCGCGTCCCGATTTGCTCTAACGTTCCAAGAACGAACCGATGACTCGTCGCTGGCCCAAGGTCCACGGGGAAAGGCGGGGCCTAGGCGAGGATCGAATCGAGTGTACATACACTTCAAAATCTACGAGGAGTGTGAGTCAGGTGTACATACACTTCACTGAGATTGCGCGTTTTTCGCGGAAGACTGGAAGGAACTGTTTTGACGTGGCAGGTATCATCGATTCACTGTCTGTCCCCCGCGGTGTCCTGTCTGGCCTTGCCTGTCCCGTGTTTCCAAGATTTCTGCTTGCCCCAGGCAAGTCAGATTTCGGTTTCTCGACTCGTTAACTGTCGGCTTTTCCCTGCCTTTCTTCGTCGGCGTATACGCCTGCACCAGCTTTTCTTCCGACACCAGAACGCCGTCCGTTCGCGTGCGCTTCCTTCGGTAAGTGGGCGAATGGTTTTCGTTCTTTATCGCAAAAATATCTCTTTTTCTATCACTTTCCGGGAGACGAAAAACACGTGTTTTTTTCAATGGGCGTGCGCGTCCTTGTTCTGAGGATCAGACGCCCTCTCTTCGTCCCCCGCTAGTGAGAAAACCCTCTCGGGTCTTGCAGGGTCTGCCAACGAGTCCCACATCGCCGCCGCCGCATGCATGAGCGAAAAGGAAAGAGAGCGCAAGGCGGAGACACAAGAGAAGGAGCGGAAGGTGGGAGAAAGACGCGGAAGGTCGTCGCGTACGCATCTGACTTGCTGTCCGTAGACAGGCCAGGGGCCG
The DNA here is from genome assembly GCF_000208865.1 of Neospora caninum Liverpool. Lineage (NCBI taxonomy): Eukaryota > Apicomplexa > Conoidasida > Eucoccidiorida > Sarcocystidae > Neospora > Neospora caninum. Next base: position 3,828,934 of record NC_018398.1, on the reverse strand, counting down.
AGTCGATCCGGAGTGAGCAGCCGACCACGCCCCATGACGATGTCCCCTCCTGAGGGCTCTGTGACAGGAACCCATCGTCCACGCATGGATCCATCTTCTCTTTTTGTCTCTCCCACAACCTCCGCTTCTCCAGTTCTTTCCTCCTCCCCCGCCATGAGCACTGCGGTTTCTGCCTCGTCTTCCACGGCCGCTGCGAAGGACGACTTGACTCCTTTCGAGCGGATGCTCAGCGGAATGGCGAGTGGTATTTTGACGAAGACTGCATGCGCCCCGATGGATCGCCTTCGTCTTCTCTTCCAGGTTCAAGGCATGCTGTCCCACCAACAGGAGAGACAGAAGGCTGCGCCTCACTCCCCCTCAGGTGTCCCAGCTTCTTCACCTTCGTCTCGCCCTTCTGTGCATCCTTTCGCTTCCCCCCTCTCTGCTTCTGTTTCTTCTCCGTCCCCTCCTTCCTCGTCTGTTTCCAATGCTTCTCTGAGCCTGCCCTCGGGTTCGGCGCAGTTCCCGACGCCTTTGTCGCTTTCGCAACAAGCGTCTTCCCCGAAGAAGTACTCGGGAGTCCTTGCGTCTCTGCGTCTCGTCATTCAAGAGGAGGGCGTGCCGGGGTTGTGGAGAGGCAACGCCGCGAACGCCTGCAGAGCCGCAGCGGCGTATGCAGTGAAGTTTCCGGCGAACGATTGGGCGCGCGGACTGATCGAGCGAATGCAGAATTCGAGTGGGCTCTTCGGCGAAGCTACAAACCGAAGCGGCGGGGCACAGCCTGACACAGGCGGTGGAGCGGCTGGCGCGCTCAAAGAGAGTCTCAACCAGGCTCAAACTGGCGAAAACCAGGTGTCTGGACGCGTCAAGGCGAGGGAAGAGATGGAGGGGAAGACGGAAAAAAAGGGCAAAGTTGGGGTGGCGGGTTTGATGCTTGCGGGATCCATTGCTGGTGCGCTCCAGAAAGCTCTCTGCTACCCGCTCGATCTCGTCTCTGTCCGGATCGCGATGGGCATCAACACCGCCGCTCTCGCGGGATACGCAGCGCAAAATGAATCGGAAAGCAAGGCGTCGCCACGCACATCAGCCAGAGGCGCCCTCGCCTCTTCTCTCCCTTCACAGGCTGTGCCGTCGTCTGCGTCTGCTGCCTCGTCTTCGTCTCCGTCCTGTTCTCCCCTCCAGCGAGCGGCGTCTCCGCACCGCATGAAACAGGAAGCGCGGCTTTACTCCGGAATCGCGCAGTGCGTGACGCGTATATACACGACAGAGGGCCTTCCCGGTTTCTACAAGGGCTTCGCCGTCTCCCTCTGGTCAGGGGCGCCGTACGTCATGCTGCAGATGACTTTCTACGAACTGTGGAAGAGGTAGAGACGCCACGGACGCGAGGACCGCAAGGGACTGCACCCTCCCAAATTTGCTGACAGGGTCACGTCTCCACGCAACCCGCTCGCCGCTCAAACACGATTCCTGTGCCTGCTCGCCTATGCACATTGCATAAACAATTGCTCCACCCCTTAATGCCTACCTATTTGCATCCATATACATATCTACATATCTACATATCTACATGTATGCATATATATATATATATATGTATGTATATGCATATGCATAGAAGCAGGGGTAGTGGACTCGATTTTATTGACGAGGCTATGGCTCTGTCTTGGGAGAGCGTTCCTGCGTATACGCGTGGACGTTTCGCGGTGTGTTTCTCTGTTTTTGGGGGACGCGGCTGGCGTCGATGGTGCCGGTGCAAACTGGTGTGCCCTGTGCTGTCGTGCAGAAAGATCCGGGGAGTCTTGTCTCTCTCTCAGGACACGGTGGGCGAGGCGCCAGTCCGGTCTGCCGCCTGTTCTGAATCGTCGCCGTACTTTCGCACGATGCTCACCAGCAGCGTGGCGGGTCAGTCTCTCTGGGCCAGCAAAGCAGACCAAACGCAAAGGAGAAACAAGAGTGAATGAGAGAAAAGAGTGAAAGAGCGAAGAGGGAAGGACAAAGTGAAGGGGGTGCTCGAGATTCGAGCTCTAGACGCCTTTGCGCTGGTCTTGGGGAAGTTCGTGGATCTGATGTACCTGTTTCCGTTGCCGAATATTTCCTTTTCTTCCTTCTCCCGCAGGCAGCCTTGCAAACTTCTGCGCCCAGATCATCGTCTTCCCCTTCGACACAGCCCGCAAGCGACTCATGGCTGACGGGATCGACGGACGAAAAAAACTGTATGGGTGAGTCGGCCCGACACGAAGACTTCACAGAAAAAAGGAAAGACCGGGGAAGAGGTCAGAACACGAAGCAGAGAGGATACAGGAAGGAAAGAACACAGGCGAAACGCATGTTTGAAGGTGAGCGGGCGGCGGTGCTTGCCTTGTGAAGCGGGAGGAGGCCGGGAGAAAAAGTGAGGAAGAGAACAGGGACAGGAAGCCCTTTGTGACAGCGAGATAGTGGAGCGCAGCTGGTTGCGAAGTGAGAGGGAGACGGCCTCTGACGGTGAAACGCCATCGTCGAACAAGCACTGGAGAAACCAACTAGGCTCTGCGCGTTACCGGTTGAGACAAATCTATTTGGTTTTCTCCTTCCGCTAGGGTTGCTGCTCCGGGCGTTTTTCGTCTCCCTGTCCAGACTCGTGTCCTCAGAGGCTTCCTCGGCCTAGTTCAAGAAAATCTCTTCTTGGCCGTTCTTCTCGTCCTCGACTTTCCTCTAGCTTTACCTCCTCCCCTGCGATTTCTCGGTTTCTCGTCGCCACGTTTTTCCTCTTCCCGTGTGTGGGCGAAACGAGTGCGCAAAGCAACGGCGATATCCTGAGCGGGACAGAGAAGGCTCGCCTCATGCTGCGTCCCGCCTTTCATTCTTCTTCGTCTCTTCTTTTTCCTCTGTTTCTTTTGCTTTTCGCTTTCTCTGTCAGATCCTGTCGGGCCTGCTTGATTTCGATTTACCGGCGCGAAGGCTTCGCCGCATTGTTCGCGGGTCTCTGGCCGGCGACGCTTCGGTGTTTGCCGGCAGGCGCTCTTCAGTTTACCTCCTACGAGTGTTTCAAGTTTTTTTTCCAGATGCAACACGAAAGACACAACGGCATACACCTTCAGAGTACTTGAGAGGGAGAGCGAGAAAGAACCCTTTTGTTTTCCACTTTCCCCGGCCACAGCACACGTCTCTCGGTGCAGGCGCAGAGGCTAATTTGACAAGAGCCTGAGGACCCTGTGCAGTCGGCCGGTCGCTACAACGGCGACTGTGAGCTTCCCGTGTGAAGTGGTTTCTCAGAAATTGGTTCGACGGTCGAACCAGATTCCGCTACTTGCAGAGGCGAGACACTAAGACAGAGGCATTGCATGAATGGAGTAGCCTCAGCCGTGTGTCCTGTGCTCGTAGTGACAAGGCGAGAGTGTTCAAGTTTTCCTCCAATTTTTAGGGGTAGCTTACGCGGGCTTCGGCGCCGTAAACGCGTGGGTGAGCGCCTCTTCTCTCACTAGGGGGGGCCGACGACTCGAGAAAAGGATGGCAGTCAAAGAGAGAGGCACGCAGAAGAGGATCAGGGAACTGCTCTCTTGTCCTCCGATTCTTCCCGTTTGCCTCCAGCGGCACCTCACCTTTTGTGAGGGTGGACTTGATCGGCTGTACATACATCAGGTGGGAGGGTTTCGAGCGCTCCTACAGGAATTTTTGTGTTGAGGGCTGGGAGCGCGTTTGCGCTTTTTCTTGACGCTTGATATCTCAGGTTCAACTTTTTTTTATCTTTGCTTCTTCCCCCTCTTTGCTCCGCCCCCGTTCGCACACCTTTTGCTTCAGTCTCGACACGCCTCTCTCCTTTGCAAGCGAGGCTGCAAAACGCCGAAGAAGAGGCCGCCCGCACTGTCCTCTCACGGTTCAGTCTTTTTCTCTGGCGGGGGCTCGTGGAAAAGGCATCGGCGCTGTTCCTGGTACACTGAGTATTACCGTTCTAACTGGATTCGTCTTTGAACCACGAATTCTGGAGGGCCCCAGCCACAAGCGCAAATGCAAAAAGGTTTTTCGCTCGTGCGTTTGGTCGACGAGGGTGCCCAGACACCCATCCAACAAAGCCGCAAAAAGCTGAACAGGCCGTAGCATGACTTGTCGTATTTCGGTGCTTCACATGGATTGTGGAACAAGAACCCCGCCGTAGCCCTGTCCCTGGGAGTCCACAACAGAAATTTGCACTGCATTGCGCGAGAGCACTGTTCCCAGGTCTGTTTCTCCTCCCTTTCTCCTGGCGCAGAAAATCCGGCAACGACGCCAAATTCTTTTCTGCCAGAATTTTTGGCCCTCCTTCGAGACTTCTCAGACGACCCCTCCGGCTGGATAGCTGTACTCGCGGATCAAGAGGCGTTGTTAAAAGTCTTCGCCCAGCATGTATACGGGGTAGCTTTCTGTGTGCAGTCCCAACCTGTCTGCTGGGCGTCTCTGCTCGTAAAGCAAGTGAAACTGAACAGCTCTAAAACACCTGTTCCCCTTTGGTATCTGTCCGCCATGCAGCTGCGAGAAAACCCTGCAATATACATGCATGCACATGTATATATGTATACACAGCATGTGTATCGTGTTTTCTTCCCTTTTATGGCTTTATCGACACAACATGCATCTCGAAGGATGCAATTCCTCGACGAAGTATGCGTAGGACGGAGGTGCTGGGGGCCTCCCACACGGATTCTCCACGTTACCGGTAGTGTGTATGCGTCAGCATTCGTAGGGCGTGGCGCTCGCTCGTCCTGTAAAGCGATGCTCTCGTTTCGACAACTCTACGAACGAGAGAAGACGTGCAGACACTCTCACCCCTCTGGCTCTGCGTTGCCGGAACTCTGAGGCGCCCTGCGCACGTCCGACGCGTGTGGTTCTCTTTGAAATTGAGGAAGGCGGAATTGGCGAGTGTTTCCCCATTCCGAAACGGCTCTTTGAGGGATTTTCTCAAAACGAGGTCGCCGGCTGTTGACCGAGTCACTGACTCTCTCCTCTCCGCAGCGCTCGAGGCGCGTACAGTCACGCCTGTGCATGCAGCGGCGGATGGGTTCCTGAGTCGCCGCGCAGTTGAATTTAGGAAACGCGATTGGTTCTCTGCAAGATTCCACAGAAATATCAAACGTCTTTGGCGCCTCCACGGGAGCAGTCGCACAAGAAGGAAAACGAAGTTGCAGAGAAGCCCGAGAGTTTTGTTTCCCCTCGCTTCGGTCTGACACCGGTTTTGATGAATTTCCCAGAGAGGGGGGGGGGCTGATCGGGGGGACACGACTCTCAGACCCTACACCCGTTTCCGTTTTTCCCCTTTCTTCCCTCTTTTCCCTGTCTTTTCTCCAACTGCGTCTTCTCTCTTCGCCCGCTTTCGACGGGAACGACGGCGAACACAGCCGCGACAGCTCCCGCCTCCGACCAAATGGAGCTCAACACCTACAGGGCCCTGACGAAGGTACACAAAATTGACCGTTTCCTTTTCACTTGACGGCGCGATACGCATTTTCAGGGTCCATCTTCTCAATGCTCGATGTCCCGAGGAGCTCTTTTCCTTTGGTTCTTGCCTTTTCTTTGTCGGCTTCTCGCTGTGTGGCCTGCCTCGAACCCTGAGCCGGTCGCCGGCTGCTCTCCTGGCGTGTTGGCGCCTCTCTCCTTGCGTTCACAATCTCCAGTTTTTGCCGCTTTATCTCGGTCGCCCCGTCTCGACTTCTCACCGAAGCTGTTGCGCGCCGTCAGCGCCCGCGTCGTTTTTCCGTCCTGCGGCCTTCACAACCCTCCAAGGGTCAAGAAGAGAAATCGCGAGAGTTGACGATGACGAACTTCTGCGCGACTCACGGGACAAAATGCATATGTATAGATGTGACCATAAGTATCACGCTTACTTTCAAATCTGTAACACTCTGCATGACATACCCTGATATATATATATATATATATATATATATATATATATATATAAGGTTCCAAAAGAGATGTTGAGTGCTTGCGTCCGTGTGCGTGGCAGGGGAGAAGGCTAGTGCGTTGCTTGTCTTTTTCTCATCACAGATACGGAGAGAGGCATTCGAAGAGGAACTCTGTTTTTTCTTTTTTTCTGGTGTCTTTCTTCAGGGCCAGGCTCAAGCAGAATGCCAGAATTGTTTCCAAACAGGACAGTAAGTGAAGGCATCGCCCGGTCCGTGTATCCGGATGGTCTACTCTCTTCTCTCTCGTCATCGAAACGGCGCCGACGTTTTGTCTTGCTCAGCCGTCTTGCCGACTTTCATGCTCGTTTTCACAGTCGTTCCCTTCCTCGACCTATCGACTTCGTGGTGCCGTTCATCTCTTTGCTCTCGTCTCAGCCGTCTGTGCCGCGCACGGCAAACCACTCGACTTGCTCGGGCACAACGTGACGCACTGTTTCGCTCGTGTCCCTTCTTTTCTTGACAGCTGGACGTATCAATGTCGCAACGAGAAGGTCTATCTGACGCGCCCCACGAGGACGCAAATGCTCAGGTAGGCCTCCCCTTTCACTCTCCTTCACAGAAGGTTGCTGGCGTTGAAATCTGACGAGGAAGGCTCAGGTGTTTAGGCAGATGCTGGCATGGGAATGCCCATATATATATGTATACATGCATATATATATATATATATATATATGTATAGATATGTGTATGCATGTGCATTTGTGAAAATGTACAATTTCCCATTGATACAGATCGATTGTCTCGGAAGATGGACAGTGGAGAGCGGTACTGCAACCGTGGAGAGCTCTGCGAGCACTCTCCATTTCTTCATTGATGAATGTTGATAGATTCACATCTACATAGAAAAGTGGAAAGGTATACGCGTAGTTAGCACGTGAGGCAGTAAAAAGGGCCCAGACGGCGTGAGCGAGTCCGCTCGACTTCGGTGTGTTTGTGATTCTTCCTTTTTTGCGTTCTCTTCCCACATGCTTGCGCGTCTCTTCTGCATGCGGAGAGACCATACGCCCTCCTTTTGCCAGTCACTGGTAGTTCCTCTGGAATATATTTGACGCTGGGCTTCTCTCCGGTGCAGAAGACTCTCTTCTTCCCTCAGTCTGTCTTGTTTGATTTCGTGCGTTTTCGCTGTTCTCTCCTCAGGAATCCAAAGCTGAGACCGCCGGTCTTCGATGATGACGACGTCCCTGAGATTCCGCTGTACGTCCACCTCCGACAGAAAGTTTCTAAAAACGAAACGATCTGACCGTGAATCTGGCTGCCGATCAGAGAGCTGCGCAAACCGAAAGAGAGGAGGAGACGGCGATCATAAAAGAAGAGTCGAAAGAAGCGCACACGAGCAACGAGCGTAAAGGCTTATTCTAGGAGAACCGATCCGTGTCGCCGTGGACATGTATGTGCAGGTGCATGCATGCGAGAATATATATATATATATATATATATATCTGTTGAGAAAGGTGTATGTGTTTATATGTATAACATGTAGGGTAGAAAATAATAGGTACGGCTAGAGCTGGAGAAGAAATCGTAGCGTCACGGAGGTGAGGCAGTCGAGGAGGCGTCGGCGAGTCTCGACTTACCAGCTCTCCGTCTCGCCGGGGCGTGTTTGCGTATTCCCTCTTGCAGCATCACAGACGGAGATTTTTCCAGAGACCCTCGCCTTGTTGAGCAGCTTCTTGCTCAGGTGAAGACGGGCATAAGCTCTTCTTCGTCCTCTTCATCTTCCTCGTCTTCATCTTCCTCGTCTTCCTCTTCCTCGTCTTCATCTTCGTCGTCCTCCTCTTCCTCGTCTTCGTCTTCCTCGTCATCTTCCTCGTCTTCGTCTTCCTCTTCGTCAGATTCCAGCAGTTCGTCGTCGGACGAGAGCAGCAGCGACGACGATCGGAGAAAGAAGAAGGCGCGTGTGAAGAAGGAGAAAACGAGCTCGCGGGTGAAAAAGGAGGCTACGAGCGACAAGAAGGACACGAACAAGAAGAAGAACAAGAAGAGAACCAAAGACGGGGGCGTGGCCCCTCGACTGAAGAGAGAAGGACCAAGCGACGCAGAAAAGAGTGATGAGGAGCTCGGAAGAAAGAGAGGCAAGAGATCCGCCGGGCAGAACGGGGTGCACGAGGCACGAAACAGACCCGATGAGGACGGAGATGGACGAACCGACAAGCGCCATGACGGAGAGAGAGAGGAGAGAAGGGAGAGAGAGGAGAGAAGGGAGAGAGAGGAGAGAAGAGAAAGAGAGGAGAGAAGAGAGAGAGAGGAGAGAAGAGAGAGAGAGGAGAGGAGAGAGAGAGAGGAGAGAAGAGAGAGAGAGGAGAGGAGAGAGAGAGACCGAGACGACAGAGAAAGAACCTTCAGAAAGCAGGCGCCGAGGAGGGAGGACTCTTTCGATGAGGACGAGAAGGACAGGAAGCGCGTGCGCCATGCCTCTCCGTCTCGCAGAGAGGCAAGAGGAGACATTAAAGAAGAATATCGAGGCCGCCGCAGAAGAGGGGAGTTCCCCGACGGAGATGCCGACGATGAGAGCGACGGAAGAAGAGAGCGAAGACGCGATTCGAGAGAGATGAGGAGAGAGTATACAGAGAGAAGGAGAGACTCCGCGGAGTGGAGACGCGGAGAGGATTCGGATTTGAAGAGAGAGGAGAGGAGAGGAGCGCGGAGGCGCGACGAGGTGGGGTCTCGATCCCGCGTAAAACACGAAGGAGGGGGCGAGAGTGACGAACACCAACCGAGTCGCCGGCGTGACCGACACAGAGAGGAAGACCAAGATCGCACACATGCGCGTTCTCGAGCAGATCGTAGACGGCATCGCCGAATATCGACGGAAGAAGAGGATGCCGGACGCAGGGAACAGGAGAGAAGTCGCGAGAGAAGAGAAGGGCGAAGAGAGGAAACGAAGGAGAGAACCCGAGAGAGAGAAGACAGGCGTTCTCCATCGCGAGAGCGCTGAGCTCAGGAGCACGTGGAGCCGACAGATGCTAGGAAGTCAAGCAGCCTTAGGCCTGGAGCGGTCTGCAGAGCTGGACATTGTCGCGCGCGGGAGTAGCGATTTCCCTCGCGTTCTCCACTCGTGTTGCATTTTCCGCGGGTTGTGCCTCAGCCTTGGCCGCACCTTCAGAGCCGCTTCACTGGCTGGTCGATTCTGCATCTCGAGTTTGCGAAGGGCGGCGATTCGTTCTGAATGTTGTGGCAGTTCGAGAAAAACGTAAGGAAACATGCCTTGCCCCTACTGTTCCATGCTTTCCAGCTTGTTCTTGGGCCAAGGTGCTCCCGATCCTTCTGGAAGTAGAAAACTGCACTCTCGCAGGTTTTTTTCTCCGCTTCGCCTGAGTATCTCTGCGGGCTTGTTTCTTGTTTCCGTCCACTCTTTGCGTTCCGCTTCGCGGCGCGTGATACACTGTTCTCGACCTCACGGCGCGGTAAAAGGGTGTTACGGGCGACAAATCGTAGAGGTTTCTCAAGACCGAAACCGGCCGGAGAGCGCCGAAAGTGGGGGAAAGGGAGGACTACCATGCTTATCATCTGTTCTTGTGTAGTTCGTGGTCACTTTAGAGTGGAGCAAGGCTGTGAGCTTTCTGAGCGGTGGACCTTGCAGAACTGCACGGAAATCGACATGAATGCTGAAACTAGGTTTAACCGTCCCGTGAAGAGGATGTGGCGACGGTCCCGCATGCCGACCGGTAGCACCCTTTGTGACTTTCCCCCCGTCGTGAGTGTACAGAAAAAAGAAAGCCGGCGAAAGGCTCTTCATCTCGGAGGAAATAAAACGCCACGACAGGAGCAATTGGGATCGGCCCAGGACCGTAGAATGTCGAGCAACACCGAAGAGAGAAAAGCCTTACACAGTTACACATAAACTGTGTATTCGAGTATCATTTACACAGTGGTGTATTCACGTGTTATGGTCTAGATCTGCGTTCAGTCTTCTGGATACCTAGGCCAGTGCGGACTTGGTTAAGGGCAGAAGTAAAGCGCTTCCCGTCTTCAAGAACGTAGGGTCTTGTCAAGAAAGAGAGTTGCGTTTCCGTTGCAGAGGTGCTTGTGAGTGTCAAAGCGCGCGCCGACTGTCCTGTTGGGTCGACACTTTTCTTTGCCGGGGCCTGCACGGTTGTTCGCTTACTCGTTCTCGCGCTGTCGCTCGTCGAGTTGCGTAGGTAGGAAACTGCCTGACACGCGAGTATGGCAGTTCCCATCCATATCTAAGCCGGCTTTTGGCGCTGAAGGACACCAGAAATATATCACGAACTTGAGCGAAAAAAATCCAGAGATTCTCCAGTCGTTGGAGTCAACGTGTCGACGCAAGCGTGCGAACCCCCCGTCTCGTCGAGAAATCTCACCTTTCCGCTCGCCCCTGATACGCCGCTTTGGCTGTTGGTTCGCACAGCTCTCGCCGTCCTCGTTGCCTAGCTTGTTCGTGACCACGAGACCGGCCAAAAACTGGAAGGAGAGAAGTTAACTGAGTGGAACGGCAACCGACTTGTCCTGACGACAGCTGGTGTGCGCGGTGGCTAGACTCTGTGCCCCCCATTCGATTCCTAGCGCCGCTCAAGTGTTTTCCCTCGAAGTGAGATGAACTTTCGAATGCCTCGTTTGAGTCGTGATTCCAAAAAAGAAACAAGGAGCTCTCTCTCAAGACGGTTTTGAGTTTTGGCGGTGGAGGTGTAGAGAGGTCGCAGCACCGATCGGCAACTGCAGTGGACCAGCACTGCCGCTTGGCCCCCCGCTGGCGATTTCAAAAAAGCAGCAACAGGATGCCACGAAGCGCACGCTTTCTTTCCACTATTACATCGGAGACAGCGAAAGGCCGTTTCCTTTGAGGGTAAAAATCAGAAGGAACAGCTCATATAATGCCACGAAAAACCGTTAGAAAGAGAAAGGACGTAGCACCGCATGGTTTCGATCCATGGACCTGGGGGTTATGAGCCCCCCACTCTCCCACTGAGCTACGGTGCTTGCAGCGAGTATTCCCCGACCCACAAACAATCCTACCTAAAACGTTAAAGCAAACGGTTTTTGACTTAGCACCGCATGGTTTCGATCCATGGACCTGGGGGTTATGAGCCCCCCACTCTCCCACTGAGCTACGGTGCTTGCAGCGACGATGCGACGGTTTGTCTTTTGTTTCATGCGGAATCAATTGAAGGACGCGGCTGACCATGCCCCTGCCTCAAAACCGCCTTCTCTTTTGCTCTATACCGCTCGGAGATATGCTTTGATGGTTTCAGATACTTCTTTGAGACGGTGGAAGGACAGCGTAGCAACAGCGGACACGACTCTGGTAGATCCGACGCGTTTCACGGGAGATAGATAGTGAGAGTCCCTCTGTTTTCTCTCTTTTGGTCAGTACATGTGCTGCCTCCACAGGTTACTTCCGTTTCACGTGTCTGAGGTCAAACAACGAGACTTCGGTGGACTGTCTATACAGTCGGTGACGCCACGTGGCACCCGATCTCTTGTTGGTGACTGCAATGTACCGGCGAGGGACGAAGGCATCCCGAGGGGACTCCGTTCGTTGCTGAAGACGAAAGTTTGCAGGATAAGGACAGATGCTTGGGTTATCGCGCGCACATACCTCCTATCAGATGAATAAAGCCTAACCCTTGGAGGCTAGTTCCGAAGCAGCTCGTGTTACCGCGCGCTACGTGCCATGAGACTACCCAGACCGCGGGCCTGTTTTGTGCGGACGGTTTGTGCACAAAAAAAAGACTAGAGCTAAGTTCTCAAATAGCTGACACCTTCCTCCAGACAGGGTAACGAACTGACAGTTCCCCAGCACAGTGCGAGGGCTCGATGAGTTCAGTCGGTGGATGAGCGGATAGGAGGGCATGTGCGCCTGGGCGACGTCGACAGCACAGGGCTGACGCCACACGAAAAACCTTGCTGTTCTTAGATTCCTGACTAAGTGCAGCTGAGCAGGACTGTTTAAGAACTAACGTGAGATGTTGTGGGGCGTCCCACTGCGTCGTTCAGCTAATTCCCTGGAACAGTTGTATTAGGGAGTGACGCGCTGAGTTGAAGTGGCTCTGAGCATCTGAGCTCGACACGTGGATGTGTGCCAGCTTGGAACGTAGAACGTGCCTGTCCAAACGGGTTCCACAGCCTGTTCCTCCGTACAGACCGGTGGCCACAACCCTTTCCTCTCATCTGCAGAGGCGTTATGCCTCTTGGTGTACCTGTGGACTGCTTCCACCACCGCCAACGTGATGGTCTGTATATCAATGGGATTTCTCTAGCACTCACTCAAGCTGCGCGCTCTTCTATCGTTTTCATCTGCCATTTTCATTTACGCTTTGCATGCCTGGCAAGTGCCGCTCTAGTTTCCGCGTTGGTCACAATTGCCGCGTTCTCTCCTCGAAGGGAGCTGTTCCAAGTTCAGCGACTATAGCCCACGACTAAAATACGTTTCTATGCGCATTGTTTAGTCCCCAGGGTGTTCAGCTCTCAGGTGGACGCCGATGCGGCACTCCCCTCCCTCCTATACAAGGCGGCTTCATGCTGGCGAAACCCGTTCGTTGTGGTACCGCAGTGTCGGTTCCGCACTTTTGCAGGTTGGCGCAGAGAATTATTGTGCGCCCTTGACACAAGGGGAACCCTATACACCATACCATAGACAAAGACCTTTCTGCACGTATGTGTTCTCGCTTGGGTGCTCGTAGATACGTGAGTCGCAAATCAGAAGCCACACTGTCAGTCGTGCTGCTGAACACTGAGGCGCTGTAAGTTGAAAAAAGACACACACCTCACAGTCGGTTTCCAACCTTTCACGACGCGGGTGGGACACCATACCTGCCTTTCCCTCTCCATTCCGGAGCTGTTTTTGTGACAGTGTTAACTCGTACCAGTGCCGCGACTTCTGCGCGGCACGATGCCCAGCACAACTGAGGAGATCGTTCGGATGGTTTCATGGCTGTTGCCTATTTCTGGTGGCCTTCTCTCCCCCCAGTCCACAATTCACTTTACTTTCCTTCTTGTTCATGGGTTCCTTGGCGCTCGTCAAAGCGTGTACACTCTGGTTTTCCTGTAGAAAAGGAGTCCTGCGGCTAGCACGTCAGTATCGCGTGGTGAGGCGTGCAGGGGCGGCTGTAAGCGACGCGCAGCCGTTTGAGAGCTGCTGTGTGCGGTTTCAACTTCGCAGGCTGCCACAAAGATTGGTTTTTTGCCTTCTTCCAGCACGATATCCTCCTCCGGCTGTCCGTCTTCATCCATTTTGTTGTCCCATCAATTGGCAACCAACAACCTGGTCGTTTTGCTGCTCGGGCATCTCGAATCGCGTACCGGCATCCTGTCCCGTGGACTGGCACGGGTTTTTCTCAGATCAATGCCTGTCTGCTGACGCGGCCGCAATCACGCGCTGCCGAACAACGGAAAACTCTGGTTTGTGTGTGTTACCTCGTGCTCCGGTGCGCAGAGCCGCGTGTTCGCCGAGGCAACTTGGCACGAACACGGTTAACACATTCGTTTCGGGAACCAGTTGTAGTTGCAGGCTGTTCCTGCGTTTCGAAAGCTGCAACAGCTTTCCCGCCAAGAAAGCTGTGGAACCCGTTTCGCCTTCAGCCACCCAAACCAACGTGTGTGCCTTTGTTTTCCCGCGCCGCCGACACGGGTTTTCGCTTCTTGGACGTCCGGTTTCTACACCTTTAAAATTCGTGGCGTGCAATTGACAGGCTGTGCAACGCGTCCTGTCCCCCAAGCTGTCTGGTGCACTGCATCGCTCTTCTCCCATGTGTACCGACAGCCCGCAAGCTGTCTGTGCTTCGCCTCTGTAGGTTTCCTTGTCATGGCAAGGCTTCACTGACCTGACTCTGTCGTCTTTGACTGTTTCCCGCCATGCCGTCTGACATATCCGACTCGCGTCCGCCTGTCCATTCTGTCGACGCATTGGTGTCCGGTTCACCCGGATCCGCGGCGCCTGACCTTCCCTTTCCGGAACAGTCTGCCTTCCCTGCGCGTCCGAACCAGGCTGCAGGGAGCGCGGCTTCAGATGCCACCGCGGGAGCGGAGCAAGACGGCGATTCTTCGACGTTTGCAGCTCCATCGAGTGCGCAGGAAAGGCCAAATACGCCGGTGTGGCCAGGGGGCGAAGAGCGCCATCGGGTCTCTATTCTGGAGGCAGCAGCGACGAATGGGAAGGACGGGAGGGACGCAACATCTCGTGGCAGGCCGCGTTCTTCCTCGCCTTCTCTTTTGTCGACTCTGAGGGAGTTTGCAGCCACACTGGCCCCTAATGCGGAGGGCGGAGAGACACGCCATGCACGCTTCACTCCAGATGCTGTCGATCCAGCAGTGAGTCACTCAGACAGCCCTCGACAGGTACCCCTCGTGCCCTGTGCCGTTTCCTCGAATCTCCACGACGAGCGGTTTTCTTCCGCAGCCCAGCCGCCGGCTCCGCCCCCGACGACAGCTCGTACAGACAACTATCAAGACGCAGCGAGGCGAGGAAACCGTGACAGGCCCCCGGTGAACCCCCCTTCGGGCGCAGGCGCAGCCCCCAGCACACAGCGTCCCTTCCCAGCCGCATCCCTTGCTCTGCCTGATTCCTTGGCGGATCTCCGCCAGCGGAACACAACGCGCGAACCGTCCCAAAGAACCCCAGAACTTTCGGCGACGGTAGGCACCTCGTCGACCTTCTTGCCATCTTTCGTCGCCTCTTCGTCCCTTCCTTTTGGGTGTTCAGTCCATCCGGAAATCCCCCCCGGCGTTCGCAATGGCGACACCGCCACCAGCGCCGCAGCTGTCGCTCAGACTCTGCAGGTGTCTCCGCAGTCCCTGGCTGCCGCTCCGCCTCAAGGCACTCGCGACCGTTGGCCAATGTGGCAAATGCATTCGCTGTTGAAAAAAGGAAGAAGTCACTTCATGACCAGACGGAATCTGTGGGACTACTGCGAGGAGTGCCTGAGCAGCCTCTGGGAACTCCTCCAGCTTTCGCCGGGAGAGAGAGGCGGGGAAGAATTCATTGGTAGAGAAAAGACAGAGCCGATACATTATCCATTGCGACTCGACAAGCCTGCGGGAGAGGCAGCCGAACAAGAAGAGGAGGAGGAACTTGAGGACGCCGGTAGGTGATATACGCAAGTGACAACGGTGGGAGCGCCGTTCGTCGGTCGAGGTGAAACACCTTGAAGCGCTCTGGTCTCGCTTCATGTTTCCGGTTCCGCACTGTTTTCACTACTTCTCTATCCGCTTCCTCGATCTCCACTGCCACCAAACAAATTGGATCTTCCTGTCTCTCGCCTTCCTGCCTTCCCCGTTTCCTGCCTTCTGTTGACTCCCGTGCGTCCGCGTGCCCCTGAAACCTCTTCCTGTGAGCCCTGTCTGTTTCTTCAGACAGCGGGAGAATGACAACCTGGCCTCGCCGCTTCGCCAACGACAAGCGCGAACGCGCCTATATCCGTGCCAGCCATTCTCTGTTCGCGAAGCGCTTCTCGGGGCCTTACAGACTGAGCGTGGCTCTGATAACCGCTGTCGCCACAGCCGCCGCGGTCGGAATACTTTTTTTGAGGGTAAGAGGAAGAATCCAGACAGGATGAACCTTACGCAGTCTTACGCAGTCGTCAGCAAAACGGACGTGGGTGCAGGCAAAGCGGCAGTTCTCGCCGCTGGTGCGGGCCCAAAGTGAGTATCATGATCCTACGTTTACATCACTTCCTCAAGATACCCAACTGCATCTGTTGGCCTAACTCTCTGTACATGCACTGGGCCCTGAGGTGTAACGTCAGTTTATAAGGGATAGGCTGCGAGTTGATTTCTCTCCGTGTATCTTCGCTGTTCGACGAGCGTGGGTTTCCACCGCTCTCCTACCGTTCGTTGGGACAAGTCTCCTGATGTGCTGAAGATGTACGAGAAGAGGGGCGGTGAAACACACAGGATTCTGTAGAACGCCTCGACAACGAAAGGCAGAAGTTCTCCCGAACTTAAAACTCGGCTTCTATGTGCATGCAGTCTCCTCCCCTCCTGCCCTGGATCGCCTTTTGTAAAGCGAAGACTCGATTCTCCATGTAGCAGGCCCCCGAAGCTCGATAGAAAACCTCCATATGTGTATGTATGTATGTATGTATGTATGTATGTATGTATGTATGCGTGTATGCATGTATGTAAAGAAACGTGCGAGTGGTAGTATGTTGGCGACCGAAAAGGCGGGTTTTCGCAGGTTGTGACCTCATGCCTGTGTTCTTTCCTGTGCAGGTTTTCCTCCCGCTGGTTTTTCTGCGTGCTTCGTTTTCCTCTGCTCAGCTGACAACCTTTGGAGCTTCATTTTCCGATTCTCTCGAGTCACCGGCGCGCGCCTTCGCTTTGGCGGTTTTGGCGTGGTCGGCGTGCGGTCTCCTCGTCGCAGCCACCCTGATCCTGCCCTATATCTGTTGCCTTCACGCTTTTCCGAGCATGTTCCGGAGCCTCGCTGCTCTCGTTTCTTCTTTTTCGCCTCCGCCTGGTCCGCTCGCGCCTCCGTTGTCTCCGCCCTTCTTCTCCTTTGAATCTCCGTTTTCGCTGTCTCCACCGCCGTCTCCGCAGTGCAGCCCCACGGGCTCCCAAGACGCCGAAGACGCGCTCTTCGCTTCGGCCTTTCTCCGCATTTACCACCGATGTGTGCAAGGAGACATTGCAGGGGCCGAGGCGCTGGCGGATGAAGCCGTGGCCGTCGCCCAGGCACTGCGAGGGAGGCAGGAGAAGGCGACTTTCGCGGCGCAGAATCGAGGAGACGCAGGCGGGAATTTCCAGAAGGAAGCCGAGAGCGGCAGGCTCAGCACGCACGGGGCGACGAACGCGCCTCGCGCTCTCTCCAGAGCGATGCAAGAGAACAAGAAGTTGGAGGCGCTGCAGGAGAACAGGCGCCGGGCCAGCGAAACTCGGAAGGCGATTATGTGCAGCATCACCAACGTCACTTTGCACCCGTCCGCCGTGTCGGTGCCCTCGCGGGAGGAGGAAGACGAGAAACGGAAGCTGCGTCCCCTTCTGGAGTACGAAGCCGCAGTTAAGGAACACACTTGTCGAGGCGCGTGGTTACTCGGCGCCGTCGCGCTCTCCTGCTTTCTCGCCCGCCTCCTTCTCCTCGTGCCCGTTTACGAGTCCCAGCTCGAAGGCGTGAGTCGAGGGGCAAGAGAGGCGTCCTCGTCGCTCTTGGCGTTCGCGGCTTCGGACGCAGTTCGCGTGATTCCTGCCCCGGCGCCCACTTCGTTCTCCTTCCCCCTCCGCCTGAGCGCCTATGCGCACTGGCTGTCGCTCAGAGTCGTTCCGCTTGTCGCGTGCTTGCAGTTCGCGGCTGCTGTGCTTCTGCTGCGACCGCGCGAAGACTTGGGCATTCTCCAGAAACTCGGGACGATCGCCACCGGCCTGTGCGTCGCATGCGGAGTCGCACAAGTCGCGCTTTTCGACGCCTCGGAAAAGGAGGATCTGCCTGCGGGGCTGTGGCTAACCGGGAAGGCCGAGGCGTTCCTTGCGGCGGCTCTCTGCGTCGCGCTCAGGGTAAGACTCTCAGCGAGGTGAAAAAAACGCCGAACGAGGGGGGGCGACCCGCCTGCGTGGCGGGCTGGCGGGGCGTTTTCGTTCTGCGGAAAAAATTCGTTGACTTCCTCTCTCCCGCGTGGCTCGAGAGAGTTTCTGACTCCGATTGTGGACTCGTCTTGCGTGCCGCCGGGTGTCTCCGCTGTCTCCCGGCAGATCTTGTTGCTGTGCGCCCTCCTCGTCGCCGCCCGCGTCATGGAGCTGCGCGAGCGGCAGCTCTTCCTCGCGAGGTCCTGCCGCGCTGCCTCGGCGCACCTCCCCGCGTCCTGCGCGTCGTCCGCTTCTTCAGCTTGTCCCTCGCCTGGCGCGCTGTGCTCCACTACGCGAGCTGCCGCGGCGGCGGCGACGCTTCTCGCGTTGGCGGCAATGCGCCGCTCATGACCGTCAAGTCCCGGAAGAGAGCGCAGCAAAGAGAGAATGAAGCGCCTGCAAGAGAGAATGAAGCTCGTGCAAGAGAGAGGCCCCGAACCCCCAGCAGGGGCGCGGCCCAGAGCAAGTGCGGCCAGTGAGGGAACCACAGAGCCGGAGGAACGAGGCGAAGCTCGATTGGACGTTTTCGGTGAGCAAACGCAGCGACGGGGGAGACCGAGGCAGCTCGAGAGGGACAAACGAGGCTTGTCGCAGAGACACATGCTGATCAACGGCTGCGTGGAAACCTTTTCGGCAAGACGCATGGCTTCGAAGAACAACACGTTGCATCGTCGAAAAATCCCCGAACTTCACCTTCCTCCTTTTCCTGCGGGATCCTTTCTCGGCAGCGTAGGGCTTAGCGACAGATCCACTCTCAGACCACAGTGTGAGGCGGATGGTGCGGTCCTTTGTTCCACTCTCTGCCTGTCTGCAATTCTCCTCACTCTCTGGCCTGTTTTGGGGGAGCGGGGGGGGGGGGAGTGTTTTTTAAAGAGTGTTTCCGTGCGGCGAACGCACTGAGGGCTGCGTCAAGGGGGCCGGACGGAGGGACCCGCTTAGAGCGCGCCAGGTGGGAAGTCGCCGAAGGTCGATCGAAAGAAAAGCAGGTTTCTGTTTGTGCAAATCGAAAATCCGTGCGCCCTGGTGTGGCGGGAGCGTTTTGTGAGGCGCACAGCTTCCCTCGGCACGAACTGGATGTGCACGCGACGTGCACACCGCAGGAACACCCGTGAAACAAAACATGCAACCGACGCTTCGCGAAAACCGAGGAAAGACTCCCTCGCGTAGGCGACAGATCTCACATGCATTGCGAGGGACGGAAACATGTCTGCGTCGCTGTTTTTCACTGTGAACGAGCGCGGAGTTTCTGCCTCTTCGGTTCTGGGGAAAGCCCGTCGAGCTCTCGGCTGCAGTGCTTGGTCCAGTGGGGTGGTGGTGTACAGCAATCATAAAGAACTTCGTTGTCTGTATCTCATAACTGGAGTCATATCCAGTATCCTAGGTACTATAATGTCTCTGTTCGCCGCATTCCGAGTCACGAGAGCCTGCTTCGACACATCCGGCTTCCGAGAATTCACTCACCGGGAAGGGTTTCGAAATCCGCGGGGACACCAAGAGGCTGCCTTCACATACATTCGACACAGAACGCGCTGCTCCCAGACAGACTCTACCGACACCAGACAACAGACCATCTCTCTCGCCTCCACGCATATACATATATATGTATATATGCATGTATATATGTATTTGGGCGTATATATATATATATATATATATATATGCTTATCTAAATGTGGGTCTAGGATATTGCCGCGTATCTTGTTGTGTGTCTAGACAGGTAACGCGCAGAGTGGGCGTCGATTCGCAAGAAAGCGAAAAGGCAAAGCGTGTCCTCTGCACAGAGGGGGAGGGCGCCGCCTAGCGAAAAAATCAAGTCAATTGAGAAGAGAAGAGATACGTTGTCTTCCTTGTTCTCAGACAAACCAATCTCTCCCAGGTGGGAGGTTCACCCACCTGTCGTATCACCCAACGCCGAGCAGAACAAAATACTCCACATCTGTATATCTAAACAAATCTCTCTATATACATATATATACATATATAAATATATGCAAGGTATCTGCATGCATCTGAGAGTACAGATCTGTCGAGAGCCGGGATCCACGTAGCTTTTTCCACTACTTTTGAGCCTCGGGCGTTCCACCCTGGCTGCCTTCGCCCTCCGAAGGCTCTGGCGCAGGCCTCAATTTGGACGCCAGGAAGCTGCACTGTCGCCCGTCTCCGTTCTGTTTTTGGGCCGCGCCACACTTGCCGCTTTCCCGCGTTTTCGTCGGTCCCCGACCACGCGTGTGTGTGCGCGAGACGCCTCGCCCGTACTGTGCGTCTTTCGCTGTCTCTCCAACGCGCCTTCGGCCTCCCTCAGCGTCTGTCGCCCTGCCCTTCTTCTCCTGGGCCCCGCGACGTTGTTTCCCCTCGGCGACTCGACCCTGTTCCCGCCCTCGTTTGTGCGTCATTCTGCTCGCCTTGTTGGTTTCCTCGCGCATCCTTTTCCTTCCGTTCTGTCACGCCGAGCTCTCCCCTCCCCTCTCTCGCCGTCGAAACCTGAGCGTCACCACCCACGCTTCTCTGCGTCCCTGCGTCTCCCCGCGCGCGTGCCTCCTCTCAAGTTGTCTCTTCCCGCGGTGTCTCTTCTCGCGTTGTCTCTCTCCGGCCTCCTTGAATCGAAGCCTGCTTTCCGGCAGCCTCACCCTCGCCCTTCTCCATTCTCTCCCCCCCAAAACGCGGCACGCGCAGCAGCCGCCCCCCCTCCCGCCTCTCGTCTTGTTTCCTTTTCCTCTTTTCTCTGTCTTTCAAGGGCATTTCCGGTCGATCGCCACGCGCGCGCCGTACTCGTCGTACTCGGCCTGCGTCACGCAGAACTGCGAGAAGCTGCCGAGACACCCTAGAATGGAACCGCCGATCCAGGAGGCGAAGTGCCGCTCCGCGTCCACCGGGCTCGCCACCACGCGGAGGGGGGTGCAGAGGCCGGAGGCGCCGTCGGCGTCAAGAGACGCGAGCGCTGCTTGACGATGCGCGGCCAGCAGCACGGCCAGACTCGGGTCTTGCTGCAGCGCCTGCATCTGCCAGGCGAAACGCAGACAGTGCCAAGCGACGAGGAATGGACGGAGGAACTGAACAGCGCGGGAGGCTGGCGCGGCCAGAGAAGGAAAGAAAACAGTCCCCAGCCGCCATTCAGACTGCCGCGAGAAGCAGAGAAACGTGAGAGACGCGAAACGAGGGAAGCACGGAGAGAGACACGGGCTGACGCCCCGAAAGTCACGCGAAAACAATAACGAAACGTACACGTGTAAAGATCTTTACATATACATACATATACATATACATATATATATATACATCTCTAGGGGCACGTGCTGGTCTCCCACGAGGAAGAGAGACACCGCCGCAGTGTCCTTCGTCAGGTAGACACAGGAAACGAGACGAGCGCGTCACTTCTCCAGCGCATGAAAACCTAACCCTGTGTCTCGAGCTCTCGAATTCTCTCTCTGGCTTCTGTGAGTGCTGACCTCTTCTCGGAATCGGTCCAGGAAACCGGGGTAGAGACTGCCTCCTCCAGTGGGAATCACCGTGGCTGTGGTGTCTCGACGGGAACTTCCTGCGCTTAGGACACACGCTTTGACGGCTTCGACGAGCTCGCGGTCGCAGACGGCCTTCCCGACTCGCTCGCTCTCTTCTCGCCCCGAGCCCGCAGGACCGAAGAGACTGAAGTAGTGGAGCCGCATCGGGGCGGAAAAGAGCGTTTCGGGGACCGCTGCGCGAATGGCGTCCGTGACTGCACCGCTGAGTTTGGTCCCGTCCGGCAGGACAAAGGCCTGTGCGCGGTCTTCGTCTTCGTCTCGTTTCTCCCGTTCGTCGCGCTTCTTCTCGCCCTCGGCGCCCCCGGAGACAGTCTCCCGGCCGCTCTCCGAGCTGCCTCGTGACGCGCTCGCCTTTCCTCGACGGAGACCCGCTTTCGGGCGGCCTCGGGACGCCTGCGAAGCCGCAGAAGAAAGTGAAGCCGTCACCATCGCCGCAGCGTCTTGTCGAGACCGACACTCTCCCAGCACCTGCAAGAAAAAACACGCAACACTCCAGAGGCAAGCGATCTGGACAAAAAACAGGCGAAACCGGCGCGTCCGGCATTGGAAACCACTCACTGAACGTGACGCGCGAGTCCGCGCTCTTTGCCACTCACACCCATTCAATTTGGTTTCTTCTCCGGTCTCTCAATGGACGCAAACCAGGCGTCTGTTTCCGCGGGGGCGCGTGCTTTGCTTTTCCTTCTCCCCTTTCCCCGCCTTTCTCCCCTCTCTCTCTCTCTGCCTTTATCTCCTGCCTTTCCTTGTTCTTTTTCTGCGGAATGGACTTGCCTGCGTGAGGACCTCGACGATGTGGAGTTCACCCCAGTCTCTGTAGCTCGCAGTGACGTGTGGACAGGGTGCAACGTGGACGACTTCGTTGTTCTTTTCGTCGACGACTCGCGAGACGCCCGGCAGCGCACAGTCCTCTCCAGCTTTCGTCTCCGCGCCTCTGCCGTCGTCCTCGGCCTTGGCACCACTTCTGCCCAGCCCCGCGTCGTGCTCGGCGCTCCGGCGCCTCTCTCCGGGCGCCGTTGCGCCTTTCCTTCTGCCGCGTTCGCGCTCTTCTTTCTCGCCTTTTCTGGTTCCTTTTTCGGCCTTCAGTGGCGTGCGCACGACCGCGAAACCCGGCGTCACTGCGACGCCGTGGTGTTGGAGCACGCCCCGCGAGAAGGCTGCGCAGTGCGAGGCTGCAAAGGGGAATTCCTGAACCGCCTTCTGGAGAACGAAACCCTCCTGGACGGCGCACACCGAGGTGTTCGAGTGCCCCACATCTGCGACGATCCCTGACGTGCGCGCGCACCCAAAGCACGCCAGCGCAGCCTTCTTGCACAGAAAGGCCCGAGATACCTGAGGCCCCACGCACAGACGCAGACGGCGAGAGCCGAGAGGAGGATGAGAAGTCAGAGAGAGGAGACCAAGAAGAGAGAAACGGACAACGAAGAGACACAAAGAGAGGAGGATGAGATACACACGAGTGAGAGAAGATAAGACAGGAGAGAGAGAAAAGATAAAACGAAAGAGAGAGAGAAGATAAAACGAAAGAGAGAGAGAAGATCAAACGAAAGAGAGAGAGAAGAAAAAATGAAACAGAGAGAGAAGATAAAATGAAAGAGAGAGAGAAGATAAAACGAAAGAGAGAGAGAAGATAAAACGAAAGAGAGAGAGAAGATAAAACGAAAGAGAGAGAGAAGATACAACGAAAGAGAGAGAGAAGATAAAACGAAAGAGAGAGAGAAGATACAACGAAAGAGAGAGAGAAGATACAACGAAAGAGAGAGAGAAGATAAAACGAAAGAGAGAGAGAAGATAAAAAGAAAGAGAGAGAGAAGATAAAACGAAAGAGAAAGAGAAGATAAAACGAAAGAGAGAGAGAAGATAAAACGAAAGAGAGAGAGAAGATACAACGAAAGAGAAAGACAAGATAAAACGAAAGAGAGAGAGAAGATAAAACGAAAGAGAGAGAGAAGATAAAACGAAAGAGAGAGAGAAGATAAAACGAAAGAGAGAGAGAAGATACAACGAAAGAGAAAGACAAGATAAAACGAAAGAGAGAGAGAAGATAAAACGAAAGAGAGAGAGAAGATAAAACGAAAGAGAGAGAGAAGATAAAACGAAAGAGAGAGAGAAGATAAAACGAAAGAGAGAGAGAAGATAAAACGAAAGAGAAAGACAAGATAAAACGAAAGAGAGAGAGAAGATAAAGCGAAAGAGAGAGAGAAGATAAAACGAAAGAGAGAGAGAAGATAAAACGAAAGAGAGAGAGAAGATAAATCGAAAGAGAGAGAGAAGATAAAACGAAAGAGAGAGAGAAGGTACAACGAAAGAGAGAGAGAAGATAAAACGAAAGAGAGAGAGAAGATAAAACGAAAGAGAGAGAGAAGATAAAACGAAAGAGAGAGAGAAGATAAAACGAAAGAGAGAGAGAAGATACAACGAAAGAGAGAGAGAAGATAAAACGAAAGAGAGAGAGAAGATAAAACGAAAGAGAGAGAGAAGATACAACGAAAGAGAGAGAGAAGATAAAACGAAAGAGAGAGAGAAGATAAAACGAAAGAGAGAGAGAAGATAAAACGAAAGAGAGAGAGCAGATAAAACGAAAGAGAAAGACAAGATAAAACGAAAGAGAAAGACAAGATAAAACGAAAGAGAGAGAGAAGATACAACGAAAGAGAGAGAGAAGATAAAACGAAAGAGAGAGAGAAGATACAACGAAAGAGAGAGAGAAGATAAAACGAAAGAGAAAGAGAAGATAAAACGAAAGAGAGAGAGAAGATAAAGCGAAAGAGAAAGAGAAGGTAAAACGAAAGAGAGAGAGAAGATACAACGAAAGAGAGAGAGAAGATAAAGCGAAAGAGAAAGAGAAGATAAAACGAAAGAGAAAGAGAAGATAAAACGAAAGAGAGAGAGAAGATAAAACGAAAGAGAGAGAGAAGATAAAACGAAAGAGAGAGAGAAGATAAAACGAAAGAGAGAGAGAAGATACAACGAAAGAGAGAGAGAAGATAAAACGAAAGAGAGAGAGAAGATACAACGAAAGAGAGAGAGAAGATAAAACGAAAGAGAGAGAGAAGATAAAACGAAAGAGAGAGAGAAGATACAACGAAAGAGAGAGAGCAGATAAAACGAAAGAGAGAGAGAAGATAAAGCGAAAGAGAAAGAGAAGGTAAAACGAAAGAGAGAGAGAAGATACAACGAAAGAGAGAGAGAAGATAAAGCGAAAGAGAAAGAGAAGATAAAACGAAAGAGAAAGAGAAGATAAAACGAAAGAGAGAGAGAAGATACAACGAAAGAGAGAGAGAAGATAAAGCGAAAGAGAAAGAGAAGATAAAACGAAAGAGAGAGAGAAGATAAAGCGAAAGAGAAAGAGAAGATAAAACGAAAGAGAGAGAGAAGATAAAACGAAAGAGAGAGAGAAGATAAAACGAAAGAGAGAGAGAAGATAAAACGAAAGAGAGAGAGAAGATAAAACGAAAGAGAGAAGATAAAACGAAAGAGAGAAGATAAAACGAAAGAGAGAGAAGCACAAAGTGCACAGGAAGGTGCAGAGACAGAGAGGGGAAGGGAAAGGGAAGACGGGGGGGGGAAAGACCGCAAGCGAGAAAGCAGAGCGCCGACGCGCAAGACGGAAAAGAGGAACGAGAACACCCTTTGCAGTACTCCAGCAGTAATAAAGAAAACCTTCTCATGTCTCCACTTGAACTGCTATGTCTCTCAAGTTCCCCTGCTATCCCCTCTTCTGTCTTCCTTATCTCGAACGACACCTGAGAGCCGCAACTCTGCAAATAAATCTCATCCTGAGACTGATCCACCTCCGTGGTGCAAGGACACACGCCTCTTCCTCCCCTTCTCGCTCGTGCGCTCCTCTGTGTGCACTTCCTTCTCTTTGTGTTCTCGCGTTTCTCTCTGCTCTCCCCGTCGCGAAAAAATCTCTTGAGATTCGTCTCGTGTCGCCTACCTTCAAGTCCTCAAACAGCATCTCGGCGAAAGAGTCTCGGAGGCTGCGATTTGTCACATTCGGCTCGGTGAGAAGGACCGACCGACCCTCCAGTGTCCCCTCGTCCAGTCCGCGAGGCCCACACGCTGTCTCCAGAAGCCGCCGGAAACCCTGCGAAACGCGCCCCGCAACCGAAGAGAAAAATCTCCAGGAAACGAGCACGCAGAAGGCACAGAGAAGAGAGGAGGCACCAGAAGCACAGAGGAGACAGACGCAACAGCGGGCGAAAGCGAGGAGAGACACCGCCTAACGCGGGCGATGAAACGCACGCTCCCGTCTGCGCGTGAGGTGTCTGTACACTTGAAACAGAGCGGCGCTGTTGCTCGGGAACTTCAGTTCTTCTCTCCATCTCACTATCCAAATATGGTCATCTGGAACTGCAAACATGTATATAAGTACAGCTAAAAGCACAAGCATACATATATATATATATATATATATATATATAGATAGATAGATATGCATACACGAAGACATGTGCATGGATGCCCATGTAGGCACTCATATAGACAGTTGAAGAACTGCTTGTTTGGGAGTCGCTCTTTTTGTCGGCCTTGGAGCGGGTCGTTGTCGGTTTTGTTTTTCCAGGGTTTCTTTGTTTGGCAGTTTGGTTTCTTTCGCGCCGTTCGACGGCTCTGCCCCCCGGTCGTCGTTGCTCTCCTGCTTACCGGCATATCCACGGAATATACCCCCGGCGCGTTTCCCCATCCCCCTGCTGCTCCTAAGACACTGCACGCGCCTTCGGCTCCTCTGTCTTCCTTCTTGAAATCCTCGTTCTTCCGCTTTTTCTTCGCTTTCTCCTCTTTGTCTTCTTTGCTGGTGCCGCCGTTGCCCGAGCCGGCGTTCGCTCTGAGCGCCGAAGGCTGGTAAAACACGACGGGGGAGAGCTCGACGTGATCGCGCTTCTCGAGGGGGTTGAGAGGCGCGAGAGATAGTAGGGCGCGGGGGCCCGCGTTTCGAGAAGCATGGCAACCCGTCTCGTCGCTCCCCGAAAATAAGCCGAAAGAAGACGAAGATAAGGCCGCGTGCGGCAGCCCCACGACGCTCGGCGCAATCCAGCGCGGCAAAGCGTCTCCGGCGACACCCGCCCGCAATGTATGTGCCCCCAAGTCGAAGATGAGCGGGGGAGACGGAAGCGGCGAAGACGAAAACATTGTGGAGAGAACCAGTCAAAACCGAAACAGAATAGAGAGGGATGAAGAGAGAGAGGTAACCGGAGAGATGAAAGGCGAGAGATAAAGGGAGACAGACAAAGAGAGAAAGAGAGGAAAAGAAGAGAGCGTTTCCTCTTGGCTTCTTCTCGCGCCTGTGGGAAGCGCAGCGAGGCCAAAGAGGAGGTCAGAGACGACCCACATGCGCTCTTTCCCAATTCTCCCCGAGAGAAGAGAGAACAGCCGGGGGAGAAGCAGCGAGAAGTGCTTCTCAGAGATAGAGCCACGGAGAGACGGGGGAAGAGGCGGATAAGAGAGAGGTTGCGTCTGGGAATCGCAGAGACAGTCGGAAATTGGGCGGGAGAGCGGCCGTGGAAACAAGGAAAGAAAAGACCGGGAGAGAGAGAGGGGAGAGAGAATTGCTTCGGAAGAAAGTGGCAGTGACAGCGACCGATGGAGAAAGTGAAGGAATGTGCGGCGGAGTGGAAAGAATACGGAAGTCGTGTGAGACTCGACCTAAGTGCTAGGCCTCTCCCTGAGGAGACACAGCGGCAGCTAACGGGAGAGACGAGAAACACTTGAAGATAAGGAAAGGCAAAACAAGTTCTCCCGAGTGTCTGCAGAGAAGAGACAGGCAGGGGCCGACAAGCCCCATTTGACAGGTCTTCAGTGTGTCCAGGACGACACAGGCATAGGCAGAGAGAGAAGAGACAGGCAGGGGCCGACAAGCCCCATTTGACAGGTCTTCAGTGTGTCCAGGACGACACAGGCATAGGCAGAGAGGAGAGAGGCGAAGAGGAGAGAGGAGAGGCAAAGAGAAGAGAGGAGAGAGGCGAAGAGGAGAGAGGAGAGGCAAAGAGAAGAGAGGAGAGGAGACAGGTCGGACAAGAGGAGGGAAAAAGAAAACAGACGCCTCTTCGCAAGTATTTCCAGGGAAACACTTTGTTCTCGACCGAGATAATCCGCAGATGGCACGAACGCGCGAGAGAGAGCGAAAGCGGCTTTCGCTGCAGAGAGTGCATGCAGAACGAAAAATCGCAGAGGCGAACGAGACACACAAGACGAGAAGGAACGACGCAGCGGGCCAGCGTGTGTCTCACACGCTGGACAACAGAGAAAAGGCGGAAACAGGAAGAAGCAGCATCTAAGGGCTAGAGGGTTTGCGCGTGACGGGAACCCCCGCGCGCAACTCAGCAACGGGGGTGTACATACACCCGAAGCACTGTGTGTGTCGCCCCCCGTCCACCGTCCTCGTCTCCGCGGTGTTTCCCGAAGAAAACGCAAAATGCACAGAAACGCCCGGGCCAACCCCCAAAAGGATCCTTTGCCTCGGAGAAGTCGCGTAGACAGAGGAGCTGTGCTTTTTGTTTGTCTCTGACTGAAACGCACGCATTTCTCACCCGAATCCCTGCCAGTCTCGACAGTCCCGCGCTGTCACGTCGGGCGTACATACACCCAGAAAAGTTGACGCGAACCATGTCAGTAGCTGGCGCATAGTGTGCTTTGCGCAGCTTTTGTCTTCTTACCACATCCACTGCCTCTCGTTTTCTTTTTCTGTCCTCGCTTCTTTATCGGCTAAGTTCTCTGCGGTTCGCGCCGCGAAACTCACTTTCAACTTTTCTCTCGGTGTGTCTCTCGAAAAGCCGACTCTCTGGAGACCCAGAAGCAGAGAGGCGCCAGTGTCTGGTTTCTCAGCCCCCTCCCCCCCCCCTTCTCCGCATTTGTGTGTCTCTGCCTTCTCGCGAAACAGAAATAATCGAACCCTTTAAAGGCGTCTCTTTCGGTGAGTGTGATGCCCCGATTCTCGCTCCGGCTGCTCCTTCGCTGTCTGCCGCAGCGCCGAAGACACTTTCGTGGCAGCGGCCGCAAGAACCGAGCCTACCTTCTCTTCGTGAGGGTATCCTAAAGTATATTCATGTGCAGGTGTACCTGCATATGCATATACATGTATGAGCGTGTGTACGTTGGTGCAGAGGGAAGGCTTGGGTGTCTGTAAAGCGCGCCCCGTCGTGTTTTTGACGCAGATGAGGAGACACGGTCTTCTCACTTCAGAGACTCGGATACGGGAGA